>NC_143571.1:93557500-93857500 GCF_054136105.1 Typopeltis vanoorti | reverse complement strand
GAATATAATACATTATAAAGGGAGAAAAAAGAACTAAACTTGTTGTAAATATGCAATAGTATGTGTTGTAAATATGCAATCAGAATTTACCATCATAATTTCAATAATAATAATTTAAAAAAAATAAAAAATGAATTAAAAATTGAATTAAAAAATAAAAAAATAAATAAATATTATATTTTAAAAAATTATTATTATTATTATTATTATTATTATTATTATTATTATTATTATTATTATTATTATTATCTGAGACCTCCAGGGAGTCAAGGACTCATGGAGGGAGGCTGTAAATTACCCACCCCCAGCTATCATACCTTCCCTTAAATTCACTAGATGCACTCATTACCCCTAAGAGCAAATTATTCCGCTCACTCACTGCTCTCTGGGAGATGAACCTAGCTCTTACCCCTTTCTAGACTGAGAACAACCTTATCTTCAATGGATGCCCCCCGTTCCTCGCCTTCCATATAACGAAAACTTTCATTATTTGAAATGTTATAGCACCCATTCAAAAGTTTATAGACCTCTAGCATATCACCCCTCTTTCTCCTGTTAACCAGTCTGCAATCCACATACTCGCAATCTGTTCTCATAATCTAAATACCATAATCCGGATATAATCTTAGTAACTCTTCTTTGTACCCTTTCCACAGCTTCTTGGAAACGGGGAGACTAAATCTGCGCACAATAACCCAGGTGTGGTCTTATCAAAGCCTTATAAAGAGGCAAAATTACTTCCTTATTCTTACATGGCAAGGTTCGCTTCAACATAGCAATTATCCTCTGAGTTATATTTGCAACTTTTGCTATATCACCTTTGAAGTTTAAATTCTTATCCACCAAGACACCAAGTTCCCGTTTCTCTTCAGTTATAAAAATGTGTGAAAGGCCTAGCCAATTCAGCTGAACATTCCTTTAGCAAACGGGCTGATATTCCATCTGTCCCTATTGACAAATTCTTATCTAGGTTATGCAAGATCTCTTCAACCTCATTTTCATGAACCTCTTACTCTTCATCCAACGTAGCTGTAGCACGGTGCAACATGCTACAAGCACCTGGTTGATATATCTTAGCAAAGTGAGCACTTATTAACTGAACAATCTCCTTAGCTTCTGACACTCGTGTACCATCTTCATTCAATAAAGTTATTCTTGCCCATTCATTCTTTCTTTTTCTTGCGGCATAACGATAAAATTCTTCTGGACTGCCTTTAAATTGCATATCCGATTCCTTTCCATACTCCGTTTTAGCTTTCCCACAATACTCGTTACTTTTCTGGCCTGAGCTTTATATATTTCATAACCCCTCTCACTCTTATTCTCACGATATTCTTTCCAGATTATCTTCTTCTTGTAGATTTCTTGCTTAATAAGGCAGCACATCCATTTCACTCCCAACTTATTTATTCTTCGACCAGCAGGGATACATTGAGATACCGCCTCATTCAAGCACCTTTTCAAAAATTCCTATGCATTTCTGACATTTTTCCCATTCATTAACTGATACCATGGAACAGAAGATAGTATTCTCCTAGATTGATCATAATTTCCAGCTTTGTAGTTCCGCATGTAGCCTGTTTTAATCGGAGCTTCAATACAAGTAGATACTTGGCAAGAAAGAACACCATGATCACTGTCACCAATTGGTGGTAAAATAGCCATATTCTTGACAGAGATCCCTTCTAACGCTATGAGCAAATCCAACGCTCTCTGACCTCGAGTTCCTTCTTTCACATGCTGCTTGAGAAAGTTGTCTCGCAACAATTCAATAAATTCCTGTTCTTTCTTATCATGAGATTTCTCTTCTACCCAATCAATGTTTTTAAAATTAAAGTCGCCCATAATGATCATTCACTTGGTACCCATAAGGCTAAATTGGAGATGCATTTCATTTCTTCGTCCCATACAACTGAGCCGCCAGGTCTGTAGCAACACCCCACCATATATTTCATTCTGGTAACCTCCACTTCACACCAGATAGACTCAAACTCATCTCTACATGGGACATTTTTGTTACCATCATTGTTGTTTTGCATTTCTGCCCTTCTAAAAATAGTATATCCGTTACACTCGATCCCACTTACCGTATCTGATTCTGATAGCCAGATTTCACTAATGCCAACAATCTTAGGCCACATCGTATTTAATAAAGCAAAAAACTCAATCGCTTTGTTTCTAATGCTCCTGCCATTTGTGTGTAGACATAATAAATTACCACCTAGCCTATTCTTATAATTGCAATCTATTTGATCTTGTTCTAGAATTTTCTCTTTTCCCTCCCAGACATACTTAAAAGGCCCGAACTGAAAGCATATTTTTTCACTCTAGATATACACAAAGTTTGCTCATTTCTCATACTCATTTCTCATACTCATTTCTCATACTCATTTCTAGATATACAGAAAGCTTTTGACAATGTATCACATGAAATATTGTTTAAAAAATGAGAAGTCATAGGATGACGAGGTTCCTAAACTGGTTCAAAAATTACTTAAATGACAGATCGCAAATTGTAAAAATAAACAACAGCTATAGCAGCTCCGAAACAGTAGACTGCGGTGTACCACAAGGATCTGTCTTGGGACCAATTTTATTTAATATATATATGAATGACTTCTGCAATCTGAAACTAAACAGTAAAATAAAAGCTTCTGCAGATGATACCGTCCTAATTTTCTTTACAATGCAGCCGAACAAATGCAAACCATCGTGAATGCTGATCGTGTAAAGGTAACAAATTGGCTCCAGTCAAATAAACACAGACTGAATACCTCAAAAACTAAATTTCTAAATTTTAATTTGTGAAATACAACCAATAAAATGAACTTCACTGCACAATTAATTTTGCATGATTGGAATTGCAGGAAAAATTCGAATTGCAGCTGTGAGGAAATAGAAAGTCGTGTAATAACTTATATTGGATTAAAATAATAATTTTATTTTTATTTTTATTTTAGATAGTAATTTAAGCTGTAAACCGCCCATCACCAAAGTCCTAAAGTAAGGATTATGTTACACAGACTTTACTATCTAAATAGATTCTTAAATTTAAACGTGTTATAAATATTATATTTGCCTGGATTTAAAGCACACTACAATATGGTATTTTAAGTTGGGGAGGAATCTATCGCACTACGCTGAAACCTTTAGTCTCGACTCAGAATAAAGTAATTAAAATCTTAACTAGAAACAAATACTAGGATTCTGCAATGTGTAATAAATACACCATACTAAGACATACTACACGTTAGATATTTACACGCATATGAGGTACTGCTATTCATAAAAAACGAATGAAGATGCTTTCTTAGCAGACATAAGGGCCTAAAATATTTAGTTCCAAAAGCAAATAAAGAAGCAATACACAAATATTATACTTATTTAGTGCCAAAAGTATTCAACACGCTACCTTTAACAATAAGAAATGAAACTAATCCAAACAAATACAGAACAAATACTAATGAAATAATATTTATTTTCCCACAGAAATGAAGGAGGCTCTGTTCAAAATAATTGTATAAATGATTGATTGGTGGTGTTATTTGTATTCAAAGACCCAGTCTCATGTGTAAACTGTTAAATTTAAATGCTATTTAACTACTTTGTTTTATTTTGTTCCAAAAGCTAATTAATGCTATGCAGTTTTTTCTGTACATCTTAGCATGTCTTCTGTGATTTTATTATGTTATTATAATATAATAATATGCAACATGATATATTATATGGATGTACATGTGTGCATATAATGATGATGCATTACCTAACTTTTTGTAACCTTATGCATTCTTAACTTGGACGAGCTCTCAGGTTACACATATAATTGTTGACGATTGTGTGCTATTAGACGAAGCTTAGAATAAATAGCAATGATTGAATAACAGTAAAGCTCATTTGCACGGACTATGCTATTCAACAGCGAAAAAGTGGTCATTTGAATAGTTTATATTTCTCATTGGCCACTTCGTGTTGTAAGGGTACAATTACAGTTGGGTACCGTCGCGTTGTCTCTCGTAAAAGGCGGGAGAAGTCATGCTTAACCGTACACCTCTGAAAAACGAACCACTCCAAGAAATAACACAGCTACGATGCCATATTTAGAAGAAATTTTCCAATCGCGTCGTTTTAAATAATGCAGCGCAGCCATGTTAATCATCAGAAGCGGTGATACTTCAGACCGCAATAATTCCAGCGACCACCAGAGAGCAACACGGGAAAGTTAATTAGCAAATATAACCTTGGCAACACGAGACATGAACTTTCCATATTTTATATCGCTAGTTATTTTCAGATACCTCGTTGTAGTAAGGCAATCATCTCTCTCGCCTTCCATTTTGTGTAGTTGACCAGCAATCTTGCAGAAACGATCTCATATTAGGTATAGAAGCATGGGATTCACCCAACACAATTCATCTGAAGACATTTCATCGAAATGTAGCTCACTAAGCAAATAGTTCACTAGGGGAAAAAAAGCAATTCATCGAAAAGGTCATTCACCAAACAATGAACTGACAGACAATTTCATTAATGCCTGATTGACTGATGGTTTAAATAATGGCCTAAAATTATTTAAATCGGCGTTTTGCAAATCACCGAAATGTCAATCAACTGCTTTGCAGCTTGCATTCGTTAAATCGGCGCTTTTAATTAGAATTCTTTAATTAAAAGCTTTTCAATTGTCCTGATATTATAGAAAAGTAAGCCTACAATACAGTTGTACCGTCGGTAGACTAAGATTTTATCTTTTTATTATTTTAAGTTTCATTTTCCACACAATTTAGAAACTCTGTTCCGGAAAGCAAGAAATGAAGTTTTCACAATCCTTTTCAGATCTACAGTAACCGGGGTGTGATCTAGCAAGAAGTGATGAAATTCGTCTGCCATCTGAAGACAGTTATACAACCATCCCCATAACTTGTTGGTGTGAGAGTGGACACCAACCACTCAGGTGACCAAGAGAAAAAAAAGAATCCGTAACAGGTGATGAGTGATTTTCAAAAATGACTAATACGAGTAATAATCGCACGGCCCAAATGAGTGCAGAGTAATTTTTACTGGAATACTTCTGAGATTGATTCTATTCCATGAAAACAGTGACTATTAAGGTGAGTTTAAGAGGCCGATAGAAAATGCTGAATGACCTGTTTCTCTCTATCTTCTCTCTCATAAATAATTATGAACGAGAGAGAGTTCATTCTAAAACTGAATAACATTGTAAACAGATCAAACGAATTATTAACATCCTTGTTAATAATTCGTTAAAAACAAATCAAGTTGTTTGCACATTTAAGTAATATTCCTCAACTTTAAAGAAAGCAGTAGAAGAATATTTCGCAAAAGGATAAAGTACGGCATTGAATTTTTTGAGGTACTTCAGAGTATTTCAGTGAATTAGAGGAAAGCGTCACCTATTGTTTCAAACTTTTCAAGAAAACAGGTGGCACGCAGTTCAAATAACTGCGCCTTGAACAAATACCAGCTCATCAAAAGAGAAGTTCCTCAAGGCTCAGTTCCAAGATCCTAATTTCTTTGTGATCTGTATAAACGACCTCTCTTCGATGGAATTAAAAGGGAACCTAATGACGTTTTTTGATGATCCAGCAATAGTTTTCTAATCTACCGGCATGCCAACCTTAAAGTGCAACATGGATTCTGATTTATTAAGCCTGCACACGTGGTTCAGTGAAAACAAAATCAAAATGAACATTCAGAAAACTACATTTATTCTATTTGAACGGAAGAATAAAGAAGCAATCCCGCCAATTCATTGTCATACCACTTCTTGAGACCTTAGAAGTGACTGCAATTTCAAAACTGTTCAGGGGATCCAGCAACCAATATCTGGGCATGCAAGTGGATCATAATCTAAAATGGTAAAGCCATATCCAAGTTGTTACAAATAAGCTGAGGTGCACATTGTAGAGAATGCATTACATCGAACGCATAGTATCTCATACATATTAAAGAAAATCTTCATTTTTAATCACACTGCAGTTAACCAAATTTAATCCTCCTCAACCTCAAGCATACTGTATCGTCTTACATAGAAATAAACACTGGATTAGCCTCAATGACTAGCACCTCAGGCAGCCTGATCTATTTTTCAAGGTATTAAGGAGGAAAAAGTATCCTGCAGCGCAATTTCACATTCAAGAAGCTTCAAGTCTCTAAGGGAGCGCTCAGAAATGAGAAAGTGAACCTTTAAGGGAAGGTTGATTGGAGCCATACATGAAGCTGAAACACTCCTTACCTTTACCTAGAAAAACACAAATGATGCTCAGAGTAGTAATACCTGATACTCAAGGTAGTAAACAAATATATATATATATATATATATATATATATATATATATATATATATATATATATATATATATATATATATATATATATATATATATATATATATATATATATATATATATATATATATATATATATATATATATATATATATATACCACAAGAATTTTGGACGGATCATTCGATCCATTTGATTCATATTGCAGCTCTTCACAGTTCACACCACTGCTCAGTGCAGAATATGAATGTACTTAGGAGGGTGATCAGAAAAGTTCTCGGCATAACAATGAAAAAACGAATTTATAATTTCAAAATTATTTTTATTTTTCAAAGCAATCTCCCTTAAGACAAATACGTTTATTCCAGCGATGCTTCAGCTCCATTATGCCGTCCCTGTAGTCAGGGCCGGCGGAAGCGGACATGAGAACATGCGGTGTATGCGGGCGCCGCCACCGGATCACGGTTCATAAGTTCATTTTTAAGAAACAAAATTTTTATCATAAAAACAAAACATTCTTAGAATGATCAATATTAAAATAAGTAAGGCCGGATACACCGAATAAAAATTAAAAACAATTGTATATTGCCGCCTCTTTGATCAGCCGGCTGTTTACAATTTTGCAGCGAGAGCAGCTTAAATGCATGCCTGCAGAATGTTGTATCTACTGTAGTCTATCTAAAGTGAAACGGTGAACGTTTTTACGCGTACCAGTGATATGGTATGCATCTCAGTAGGCTACTGACAGTAGCGCAGTGCGGACTATTATTTCGTCTCTGTGTCGTGTTGTGTAATAATTTCTTGTCGTTATAAAATAGAAATGGAATCAAAAAAAAAAAATAGTTATCCGGTGCACAAAATCGTAAGCGTCATGCTGCGAAAGAAGCAGATATTAAGAAACAAACTGGGGCTCTTAATAAATTTGTTAAAATATTAAAATATTCTGATGCAGAGTGTAACCAACTCGATACATCAGAGTTGAAGAACCGTGCACATCATCCAGTTTGCATGAAAGTACTATTGAACAAGATAACAAGACGCATAATTTAAGTGAAAAACAGTAAGGAGAAGATTGTAGTTGACCACGAAACAAACACATTGTTAGTCTCTGTAAATTTAGAAGATCCAGGTGAATGGGGAAATATTGGTGAAAATTTACGAGTTGTTTTAATTGAAATGGGGCCTGTTCAAAAGAAAAATATAATATATCTCAGAGATACATATGGTCGTAAATTTGGCGACACGTATTATAATAGAAAAATGGAAAACGGGGGCTCGTGCCAAGAACATGGCTCATTTATTCCGAAACTTTAAATTCTGTTTTTTGCTCTTGTTGCAAACTTTTCGCACCTACCGAATCAAGTAGTCTTGTAGAAGGTTATAACGATTGGAGAAATGTAAGTACAACTTTGCATAGACATGAGACTAGTTTAACTCGCATGAAAAATTTCTTAAAATGGAAGGAACTTGATAAAAATTTAAAACACAAAACTACTATTCATTGCCAGACTCAAAGCATGTATGAAATGGAAAAGAAACATTGGACGAGTGTTTTATAACGCTTGATTGAAATTATAAAATTCCTCGTAGCCAAAATTTAGCTTTTCGCGGATCATCTGATAAATTATATGAAAGGAATAACGGCAATTTTTTTAAAATTAGTCGAACTGTTTGCGAAGTTTGGTCCTGTTATGGAAAATCATGTTGAAAGGGCCCTACAAAAACAATATTTGAGTTTTACAATAGTACACTATTTGAGTAAAGACAGTCAAAATGAAATATTCGAAACTTTAAGTAACGCAATCAGGGATACAATTTTATTATCAATTTGAAAATCTAAACATTATTCCATAATTTTAGACTGCACACCTGATGCAAGTAAAACAGAACAAATGACCATTATTATTCGCTTTGTTTCCTGTGACAATGGAATTGTCAAGATCAGGGAAAACATTTTAGGTTTTGCAGATATATCAGATTCCACAGGACGTGGTTTATGTGCAACAATAATGGAACAACCGGAAAAATTGAACATTCCCATTGAAGACATGAGAGGTCAAGTGTATGACAATGGCGCAAATATGAAAGGGAAAAAAATATGGGCTCCAAAATTTGCTTTTGAACAAATATCCTCGAGCTTTTTACATGCCATGTGCTGCTCATACTCTAAATTTAATCATTAACGATGCAGCTAAACTGAATGCAGATACAGTTAGTTGCTTTGCAATTATTCAAGAAATATACAATTTCTTTTCATTCCCTTACAAACGTTGGGCAATCATTTTAAAGTTCGTAAAAAAATTAACATTTAAACAGCCATCAGAAACGCGATGGGAAAGTAAAATTAATGCAATTCGCCCTCTACGATATCAGTTAGGAGAAATTTACGATGCACTTCTTGAAATTTTAAATAATGAATATTTTAATAAAGAAACTCAGCATGAAGCACAAACATTATGTGCTAAAATAAAGGACTACAAATTTATTTGCTCTCTTATAACTTGGCATGATTTACTTAACAGAATAAACCCTGTGAGTAAAACGCTTCAAGACAAAAATATGAACATTACACTTGCTTTAGAATCTGTCGAAAACTTAAAAATATTCTTACAAGAGTATCGATCAGATACAAATTTTAAAGAAGTTCTAAAAACGGCAAAACAACTGAGTGAAGAGGTGGATGGAGAACAATAATTTAAAACTGGTACGGAAGTTCGACGACGAAAGAAGACACGACAATTTGACTAAGAGAATTATGACGAAACGCCACAATCGCCAGAAGATAAATTTAGAGTGAATGTGTTTTATACACTTCTAGAGTAACTTGTGAAAGTTTATACACTTTCACAAGTTACTAAGAATTCATTAATAGAACGTTTTGAACAACTAAAAACATATTATGATAATTTCAATTTCTTGTATAGATTACTACAAATTAATAACGAAGATTTACGAAAAATTCTGACAATTTAGAGATTCTCTTGAAGGACGGCGACAATAAAGACGTAAATGCAATAGAATTATATATGACGAGTTATCGAGTTATGTGCTTTCCGGGATATTTTTCGGAAGGATAATTTAAATATTCAAAACCCTTTCGATATTCTTAATTTTATTGCGTCCAATCATTTATCTTTCCCTAACTGTAGAATTGCTTTAAGAATACTATTAACCTTACCTGTTAGTGTAGCGAGTGGTGAACGTTCCTTTTCTAAGTTGAAATTGATTAAAACCTACATAAGAATAAGTATATAAAAAATCTCGTTAGTTTGGCTTTAATAGCTATTGAAAATGATATATGTGCGGAATTAGAAGTTAAGACCATTATTTCTAATTTTGTGAATATGAAATCAAAAACATTAAATTTTAATAAAAATACCCATTCAAGTATATTTATGTAATTTAATTTCTTTTCTGTTATTCTGTAAAGATGTTATCTTTTGAATAATTATATTAAATGTTCTAATTATTTCTGAATTTTTTTCTTATTTTCTCATCTATCTTGAGTTTGTTTTATTTTCCTAAAAGATAGTTCCACTTAAAAAAAAATATTAAAAAATTTTCACAAGTTACTAAGAATTTACTAACTTATAAAATGAAAGAATTTTTTAAACATTAGTTGAAATAAATTTTAACTTTAATTAAAATTCATTTAAATTTTGTTAGCGATTCGGGTCGGTGAGAAGGCTATAATCCCTGTATCATTATATTCAATGATTAAAGTGAAGTGGTTTTATCAAAATTTGCTTTAACTTTGGAGAATTTTTTGAATATTCAGGTTTTTAAAGATTATCCTGCCTAGTCAACACCCCAGGTTCGTTACATTTAGCGAACCAACGTGTGGCTGTTCTGTCAAAATTTATTTAAGAAAATTCAAATAATTAAAATTTTTATTATCGTAAAAGTACCACACATGCCCGGATCATTACAGGGGCGTTTAGATGGAAATTGCATGCTGGCTGCAAAGACCTTAGCGCCGGTTCTGCCTGTAGTGGTTCTAAGTAAGATCTGCAAAACACCCCTAGCTGCAATCGCCTCTTGATTCGAAGAAAAATGCTGCAAAGCGAGAAAGAGTTTTAGTTTTAGGAAGAAATAGAAGTCAGAGGAAGCCAAATCTGGGAAATAGGGTGGATGTTCCCACAAAACATAGTGCAGATCCCTTAATTTTCCCATTGACAAAACAAAACACCTTTGTGTGCAGTTGCATTGTCCTGATGACAGTTGATTTTAATTTTTTTCTGCAAACCGGGTCTTTTCTCACAAAATGTTTCGTCTTGTCTGGTTAAAAGATTCAGAATAATATTCCCCGGTTATTGCTTTACACTTTTCAAGATAATTAATAAACTAAATGCCTTTAGCATCCCAAAATACCACGCCATGACTTTGTTTATTGGCGCTGAATAACCGGCTTGTGTCCATTGTTTTGACTGCTGTTTGGATTATGGTGTGTAATGGTGAATCCAAGTCTCATCCATAATAATACATCGACGCAAAAAATCAGTTTTATTCTTGTTGAAACGCTCCAAGCACTGTTCAGAGATTTTCATTCGAGTGCGTATTTGATCTGCTGTGAGCACGCGTGGCACCCATCTTGTACAAAGCTTTTTCATTTGCAATTCTACATGCGAAATATATCCTGCACGTTCTTTTGAAATACCTATAGTCTCAGCAATTTTAGGCACTTTAACTCGCCGGTTATCCAATACCATATCGTGCGCTTGATCGATGATTTTTGGTGATTACACTTTTTGGGCGTCTTTCACGTGGAGCATCTTGAAGGCTGGTACAGCCACGTATAAACTCAGCAGTCCATTTTTTAATTGTCTAAAACGAAGGAGAACAGTCCCCATAAATTTCTATGAACTTCGAATGAATTTCTTTTGGCTTTAAACCTTCTTTTACAAAGAATTTTATAACCGTACTCAATTTTATCCATCTCAAGGGATACAGACAACACTTCAGCTTCAGTCAACTGTATAAAAAACACTACTTGATAGAATGATTTGAATTTCACATGCATGCTTATGACAGATGTACCAACGTAGCAAAAAAAAAAATCTCGGCGATAGTGTTGCCATCTATGTTTGAGGAAGAGAACGTTTCAGGGCAGCCTCTTACAAATAGGTTAAATACACATTTCCGTAGTTTATGCGGCGTTTATGACTTTCTATTCTAGATCGAGTTTTGTCTCCTGTTACAAGCAAATTCCACCAGGCTCATCCTAAATCTCGTCCTTCCTTAGACCGGCTTCGTTTTAGCAATTTGATGCACCCGGCTGGCCATTCTTATGCTGAAACTTCCAAGAAAGTGTCTTACATGACCCCATGTATGTATTTACTGGACAGGTTTGCCCGTTTGAGGGAAGAGTCCTCGGAGGAAAAGCCCTACTAACTCCATATGAGATAGGCTAAGTCACTTTTAGTTGTAAAACCTTTTTAAACGTTCGCTTCCTTCTAAATGGGATTCTAACCCAGGTCTTTCCAAACAAAAGGCTTCGTCAATACCGAATAGAGCTCTCAATAAGCTAATTATATCAAAAAAATAATTCCAAACTAACTGATGGAGATGCAATTGTGTCTTTAGAGTTATTGAACAACGATGTTATGCTTCTAATCAATTGAATTCCACGAGAATTCTAATCAACTGGTATCTCTTCTGAAGCTGAAAGAAAAAAAGCAAAGCTGGAATAGCTATTATGTCACAAATAATAACGCTATCTCTGCTGCTGCGAGAAGACTTGTTTTCTTTCCCACCTAAGAGAATGGCTGTTTTTGTGAGACCGTGCGTGTGTATGTGTGTGACCCACTCAGAAGGAAAGGATATTGGAAATGAATGGAGGACAATTCTTTCAGTGCAGTAATATTTTTTGATTTCGCTATGAACTTTTGATTCCCGGCTCACGTAATACATCGATCATATCAATAGGTTTGTCTTCATTATTGTATGTATTTTGGTTTTCTCTTTTTGTATTTCTTTCCTTGTGCACGAAATGGGCAACTGGTCACACACTTCATAAGTAGTACTGAGCATTAACAAAACCGAGAAACTAATTTCATGAAGTTGTTGTCTGAAGGAAATTGCTCTGCCGTCTGTTCAAGAAATCTTGTTTAAGTCCTGTTTGTGCACACGACAGTTTCGGATCTTCAGCTGCGATGAGGTTAAGCACTGTCCACGTATTCGCTTTCCCTCCAGCACTTGTGAAGCACTTTCGACGTCTCGTACCTTTTCATCGCTTTCGCGCGTGCTTTCCTAATCTCGTTCGAGTGAAAACGTTCGTCCTCGTTCGTTTTGGTTTCTGCAGAAGACAGCATGGAGAAAGCGAAGCCATGAAAGAAAGCCTTCTTCGGAATTCTGAGAGCTCCTCTCCAAACAGCGGGTTGCAGTATATCCGGCTGAGAGGTTGGGGTAAATATTGACACGCCTGTCTCGAGATATGGCGGACGCAAATTAATTTTCTTTGTAAGCGAGAAGGAGGAGAGAAAAATGGCTTCGGTAACTGGTGGCTGAGAAATGAGTTAAATGAAAGCAATAAGCGCCTCGAGGGGAGTGGGGGAAATGGGTGCTGGAAAAGGAGACTGCGCATTTCCACTCGCAGTTCAAAGTGACGAAGGCGTTTTAGAGTACTCGATTGATCCAATTAAGCCGAAGACATCCCTCGCAGGCGACACTGGCAGAACGAATGCATAAACAATTCAATAATTTGCTCGCTTGCATGACCACATTGACAGCACACGGAAGCCACTCTTCAATATTTTGTTGACGTCTGAAGATTTCTTCGATGGAACAGACGGCTCTCGAAAGAGAAAGTTCTGGCTTTTAGTAAACCTCGGAAACTCTTGTTTCAAAGAAATAGCGGAAGGTAGTCACGTTTTCTGGGATAAAAGCACAGCATCCCCTTTCGACGAAAGCTGGAATTACTGCAGGAATACGCAATTGAACAGAGCAACATCGTCCTACGGTTGCAACAGAAAATCGAGAGCTTCACTTACACAAGTGGCATCATTCTTCCTACCGAAGCTGTCCTTATTCGGAGCAACGTCAGCTGCCGATCTTCTTTTCGGGGCGACATTACAGTGCTGCAGAGTTAGAAAGCTGAATAGCGTGTGAAATAAATCTTGTTTTCCTACAGGCACATATCAAAGCAGGTAACAGACCTCACTTTGAAAACAGCTGCTAAAATATTTCGTGGATGTTCACATCTTAAAGTTCCAGTGATATTACCACCTGTCCTATGGATACACGAAGAATAAGAAAAACCTTATTGTACACCTAAAATAAATTATAAATTATTTTTATTGTTTCAGTGTTTCAATTTCAGAAAGTTCATATACGACGTGTGGCTTGGTATTTTTTGTGCTATTTTTTTGGGGGGGGGGTTCGAATTAGTAATGGATGTAGATGAACACAAAATCGTTGAACACCAAATTTGGAAGTCGGTTGCATGTGTTCTACCATGCTAGCTATATTAACTGAGGGTCTGAACAATATCAAGAGCATATATAACTTTTTTGACGATAGATATTGACCAGAAAGATCTTTTAATGAGAGCTCGTAACACGCGCCATTCCTTTTAAGCGAAACGAACGCAAGCAACACGACACTGAAAAAAAAGTAGAAGCAGCCAATGAAATTGTTTATAAGAGTAATTCAATGCAATCACTTTCGGCTCCAAGAAAGAAGACTGGGATGGTTTGGCCATGTGACCAGAATGGGAACAGAAAGATTACCAACTAAAGCCCTTCATTTAACAATGGAAGGTAAAAGATATAAAGGGCGGACCAGAATTAGACGGATAGACAAAATAAAAAAGGACCTGAAAACCAAATCACAACAATCAACACCAAACTGGACAGAATTGTTCGGAATCTCCAGGGACAGTCAGAAGCGCAATGAGTGAGAGAAGAAGAAGAATGCAATAACTAACCTCTGAAATCAGGAGGTGCTAAGATTATCGCATTTATCAGTGAATGATCAGGCATGCAAATGGAAAGGAGAGACCTTGGAGAGTTGCGCCATTTTGAAAATTCGCCCCAAAGGTTCAGCTGAATCTAAGAATTTTATATTCTTTGTAATAAATGGTCTACAAGTTTTTGGAGAGATGATGAGGAAGCGATCTCGATTTATAAGTGACTCGTAAATCTTACTTTTCTTCGGTTCCAGAAAACGACGTAGCCTTATGTAAACGTTTTCAATGTTTGCATCGTAAATATTAAAAAAATTGATAACAGGATCTGCGAACGTATTTTTAATTGCCTCACAATCAGCCCGCTTTCTCATCTCAGAACTGAGGAAACGTTTTAACAACAAAACTTGCATCGATACTGCTGAGATGGTGTCTGTGAGAAAATAAATAGATGGTAGAATGTTTAAGCTTTTTTCGTAACCACCATGCTTTTGGCTCTCACATCATCGGAACTTCTGTGATTTGTTTTCGATAATTCTTGTGAAAATCTTCCCCATACTGAATTAGTTTACTTATTTTCAGTGCGAAACAATACACATTTTTTCGCTGAAATACACCAGTGTCAGAGGGTAATGTTGGATGGACTGTCTGTAAGACAGTCCATCCAACATTAGCGGGTAACACATCAGCGGGGAACTCTCGACAGTTTTAGTTTTAAAAATAACACACGCGAAGGGAGTCTTTTTTTTTTCGTGAGTATACAATTGAATAACTGAGATTGAAATAGTTAGTGGTCGAAGGACCTGTCTCGACAGATTTACAAGAAAATGCAAGTTAGTTCCTAAACCACCTCTGATGAAAGTTACAATAAAAACATATGTATAACTTGCATCTAAGTCAAACAGGAATGACTCTGTGGAAGATAAAGCGGATGACATAATTCTTAAGAGCGGTCATCAACCAACGTAATTCCACTTATCTATATGTAGAAAACAGAGAGAGAGAGAGAGAGAGAGAGAGAGATTTGAAGGTCAGAGACGTTTATAATTTCGAAAATATTCACATTTGAGACGAAGTAATGCCTCGAAAAGAAAGATCCTCAATGCTGAGGTCGCACAACTAGAAAGACTGGAAGTTAAATTTTCTGGAAGTAGCAAAATATCAGAAATGTTATTTTAGCTCCACTCTTGCATTAAAAGATTTTTTTCTACCTGAAACGATATAGGATTAAGGTTTGCTATCATTGTAGTAAACAAGAGAAATGCGCTCCTTGCCGAAGAATGATGTAGAGATGAATGAACTGTACAAAATAAAATTCAGTTTAACTAGACAGCTTTCTGAGGCCACTTCATCGTTTCCCAAACTGGTTTCTCAGTGGAATTTTCACTTCAAAATTCTGAAGTTCAAGCCATTCTTGAGATTGGACAAGTGATTTAAACACGACATAAATGAAAACACAAAGCATGCCAGAAGACAAGGCTTCATCAATAGAGTATGAAATGCTCCAAACGTGAAGTACACTGAATGCTGCGGTGATGCGAAACAACAGGCAACACTGAAGAGGAGTGCTTTCTAGCGAAGAATAGAAAGAGAGTCTGATTAGTCTTATCATGACCGTCATCGCTTCCGGAGTCGGGATGGGGGAGAATATAGGTAATGCGTTGTTATTATATTCGCTACAGGTAATACAGTACTTGATATTCACGTGCTTCTGTTTCTTCAGACGTAGGAGAACCTAGGCGTATTGTCACACTCACTTTTAAGAATAGCAAACCTGCAAGAATCAATTCTTATTATTATTGTGCTATCTTCTATCGAAGGTCAGCGATCTTGGCGAACAAACTGCGCTGTGCTAATCTGAGCAGTTGTGCACTGCTCTTTTCTGTCCACGTCTTGATGTTGTCAAACCATGATATTCTTTTTCTTCCTCTAGTTCCTTTGCCATCAATTCTTCCTACCAAAATAGTCTGTAGAATTTGGTATTTGCTGTTTCTCATGATGTGGCCAAGATATGATGTTTTTCGTTTCTTGATTATTTGTACAAGATGTTTAGCTTTGCCAATGGATTTTAAGACATCTTCATTGGTAATTTTTTCTGTCCATGATATCTTTAGCATTCTTCTGTAAAGCCACATCTCAAAGGCTTCGATTTTCTTGATGGTTGTCGCCTTCAATGTCCATGTTTCAACTCCATAGGGCAGAATAGACCACACGTAGCATTTCAGCATTCGGCATCTGACTTCCATGTTTAGGTCTTTATTGCAGAATAGTGTTCTCATTTTCATGAAGGACTGCCGTGCAACTTCAATCCTTGTCTTTATATCTATTTCTGGATCCCACCGTTCATTAAGCCAGCAACCAAGATATTTATATCTTGACACTTGATCAATATTTTTCCCATTGAGTGTCAGTTTCATTGATGAGGCTGGATGTTTTCTGATGATCATGTATTTTGTCTTGTTGATGTTTATATTTATTCCCATTCTTTGGCTTTCTATGTATACTCTGTCAATGAGTTTTTGGAGATCCATAATATTATCTGCAATTAGCACGGTGTCATCTGCATATCGAAGGTTGTTAACAATCTTTCCATTTATTGTTATTCCCTCTGAACATTCTTCCAATGCTTTTTTAAAGATTACCTCTGCATATATGTTGAACAGGAGTGGTGAGAGCACACATCCTTGTCTCACTCCTCTTTTGATGTTGATATCACTGGTGGTAATGTTGTCTAATTGAACGGTAGCTGACTGATTCCAATACAGATTTATTATTAGTCTTATGTCTTGTTCGTCTAGCCTTATTTGTTGAAGGACTTCTATTAAGTCCTATATCGCAGCTAGCCTCCATATCTGAAGGCTGTTCCCCAATCCGCCACCTGGGGACGCACCCGGTAGTAGTCAGCTCTGCCCCGGGAGAATCAATTAGAAAGAGAAAAAAAGTTTTAATGCTGCGAGAGAACTTTTTAAATTCTACCCAATCTAATTCAAGGGAAAAAACGTTTGTAGATTTCTGGGAAAGATACAAGTATAACGATTTAGTGCAGTTCTCCAACTGTAAAACGGATCGAGATCAGCTATGAGAAAACCAAAAATGAAGCCGCTTTTTTTATTACTTGGCACTCACGCTTTTAAGCAGGGTCAGGAGGATTTGATCTGATATTCATCAACCCCTGAGGAAGAGCGGAGAAGAAGAGGCGGAAAGTTACGCCAGTTACATTAAGATATCAATAATTACTGATAATTACATTAATCGTCATCGTTAAATAGTCTGCCGGTCCTTCATGAAGAAAACGGCTCACTTTTAAACGCCACCTTCTTTTCCTCTGTGACGTCACATTCCTTCTGATTTATGAACATCCGATGGAAAAAGAAAATGCTGAAGAGCATTTTCTTTTTCCATCGCGAACTTCCACTTAATTTAACTAGAGTCGAAATACCAACACCAAGTAGGCAACTCGATAACATTCGAAGAAATTAACGAATATCAATTGAAAATGAATTCTTGCCAATCTCCAAACCGCAGCGTGCGATAGTAGCGATCTCTTTATTAAAACAAGGCCGCTTCAAAGTCCCGAAACTCAATCGCTTTCAGCAGGTGATTACCAGAATGCCTTTTACTTGCGGGTTGGCTCTCTTTCCCAAAGCGAATCACATCACGGACTTGCTGTTTCTTCATGAGGAAAGACTGAGAAACGAAGCCGAAAATGTCAGCAGACGGGCGGACACGTTTATGAAAATGTCAACAGTACTTTGTTGATAGAAAGGAGTCAACGATTAACTCCGATTCAAATCGATTCAGATGTGCGATGAATTTTATAAAGGGATTTTGCATTAGTTCTGTTTTTTATCTTCTTATATTCTCTCTCTCTCTCTCTCTCTCGGCGCAGCTTTGTTTTAAACTTAGTATCGAGTTTCAATTTCATGGCCGTCGAAGGGCGAAGATACCAGCCGAGATGTCTCGCGAGAATTGCGCCATTGCAAAGCCAGTTCCACGGGACTCCCAGCACGCAGATGACTTATTGGAAAAGGCCACGGTAACAGCTATCAAAAATTACTCACCGCCTGCAGAATTCCTGCTAAAAACACACTCTGACACCGAAAATATCGGCAAAAGTTTTTCCGTTGCACGTTAGTGCCGCCCGTCTCGTATAATTGCGTGCCTGAAGAGAGAGAGAGAGAGAGGGAGATTTCGGAAATTCTTTCAGAAACCCACATTCGTTCCTATTTTTTTATTATTATTGGGGAGCCCGATAAAAATATCTACGACTTGTCTTTTTATGATCGCTCGTGCGAATCGGACGAAATTTAATGAACTTTTTTACTCCTCGAAGATCGATAAAAAGCAGAAGTGCGCACAATTAATCTTACTGCGCAAACCTACGCGATAATTGGTTGTTTCTATTCGAAAGATTCTAGGAAATAGTCAAAGAAGACGATGACCACGTCATTGCAAACAGCGGATGTTTTTGTGATGGCATTTAAAAGAACTAAAATTTAGGATTAAGAAAATTCAGCAAAGCCAAACAAGAAACTTACACAACAAACGAAATACCATTTGATAAAGCTGACCGAAGAAAAGGAAAAGAATATTATTCTCTCTCTCCCTCTCTCTCTATTTCTGTGTGCGGGTGGGGGGAACACCTCCGACGAGAGGAGTGAAGCACGTCTTCAGCTGATATTGTACCTCGGACAACAAAAGTGCATCCAACTTTTAACTAAAATAATACGAAGACCCGAATGACTCCAGAACAGCATCATGGAGAAAATCAGGAAAACATGGCAAAGTAACAAGCCTGCATGCTGGTTAGTATTATTCCTGTTTAAGCAAGACAGAAGAGTGTATTGAATAAATGAAACACAACGAAGCATGATTTTTACTACAGCACATGCGATAATTTCATCTAATGTTAACTATAAATGATAGCTTCCCACATTTTTGAAATATTCAAGTTAAGCGCGAAATCAGTACAGCAATTTAAAAGTATACTCGAGGGGTTAGTTAATACCGTACTCGAATGAAAATGTTTTCGAATAAACGCAGTATTTATAAATTTTCAATAAAACTCTCAACTCGTTTAACGGTTAAAGTGGACTGCAAAAATGGCAAAAAAATTCGATTAAAAGCAAATAAAACGTTAAGCGGTTGAATTTATTTTAGAAGAATAACCGGAAGAAGAAGAAGCCATTATAAGAAAGAACAAATGTTGAGGAGGCGAAAGCAGAAAGCTTCGACGTCTTAAGCTGTACTCAATGTGCTTCAATCAGCAGAGTTTAGGAAATACACGTGCGCCGCCAACAGATAACGAATTCGATATATGAAGAATCCTATTCTCGAAACCAAACATCGGTTTTGAGGTGCTATTTCAAACAATATTACACAAAGCTGTGTCACACCTAGAGGTGAAAATCACACATTACTTACTGGGTGATGATAGCTGGCATTTTCGTAGGTTTAATGAGCGATTATACAAACTTACCCATTCAGACTAGTCGAAGGATGTTAGAATCAAATAACGTATTACGAATAGCCGACATAAAGTAAGCTAATTTCAAAAATTATATCCGTCGACTCCACACTACTTTATAAGAACTCTGAGGTGGTTTGAAAATAACCGTTAATCTCCAAAGTAAGGCAAAAATATTATCTAACCCCATCCATTGAACTAAATGTGCTGCTGGTTTAGCGCCTTTTCTAGACGAGATTCTCATTAAAAGGCGAGGAAGGAAGCAAGCACGCATTCACAGTCGGTATTTATCTCGTTAAAAGCAAGACGAGTCCCTAATCTTTGCCATAGAAAGCATAAACACAAACAAAAGCAATATAAACAAACTATTTACGGTATCTATCAAGTTTGCACTATAAGAAAACCATTTTAGAAGGCTTTCCTGTAATCGCCCTTTAATTCTCCTTCCCGAAATGAAATCTTAAAACTTCATACATTTTGCGGCTCCGAAAATTGAAATGTCGGTTTGAAGAGGGCCCCTGCACTGAAAGGTAGTCAAACAATCAAAAAATAAAATCTTATTTAGAATTTCCGTCGCATCTGGACAGATCATGATTAATGAGATCTTAAAATCTTTAATAAATTATCCGTAAACTCAGATGGGATCGCACGATCCTTTCCATGGTAAACTCTGTTAGAATAAGCTGCCGTGATAGAAGCATAAATATTTGAATACAGTTGAGCGCTCACTAATCGACCTACGAGAATCGTCGGGTAATGCAGCAGCATTTAACGCGATGAACAGAAATGGATTCGGGGAATAGAAAACTCGAAAGACGAATGTCTAAGATGAAAACAGAACGTGAAGAGAACGCATGAAAAATAAATCACTCGTCAAGTCGAGAAGAAGTGTGTGGGCGTGTGTGTGCGCGCGCACCCAAATTAAGTTGCACATTTCTATCATAACATGAAACGACGAATGTCTGTCTCATTAGGGCCAAAGGCTTTAACTTTTAAAATCGAATAAATTATCTCATTCCTTTTCGAATCAGCCTCAATTAAACATTCAGTTGTTTCTCTTTTTCCAACTCTTAAAAATGCCTCCAAATAGCTATGGCTTTGCAGTTCATTCCTAACTTGATGGACAAACTCCAGTTTATGGGGAAACAAATTTAGAAATTAATAAATAAAAAAACTAGGATGTGATTCTGAGGTAATAAGATTAACCTTAAGATGATTTAAAGCTACCTATGAGTGCTGTGTTTGTGGATACATTCGTAACACCCTTCTTTAATGCATCACTCGAACTAGTATTTAATATTTAAGAATTTTTTCACTGATATATTTAGTTATGTATTAAGTATAACTAAAGATATCGGAAATGTGTATTTAGGTATGATATATAAGTAGTCTACTTGTATATTTATTTAGGTATAAATTACAGTTCATATGATTCAGAAAAAAAGCAGCTTACCCAGATAACTAATTAAAACTTCGACCTATCCGTTAATATACAATACTTGGATATTTTCCTGTAGTAAAACTATAGCCAAAGATAAAAAGAAACTGTTTGCAGTAACCCAGACACGAGGGATTGTTTAACCTACAGCAGTTTCCTCCCGTGGATGGACTGAAAGCTGAGGAGAAAGAAGAAAGTTGTTAACATTGGATTTGAAGACTTACAGATTATACTCTTTAGGCAATACACAAGGGAAGGCTGTTCTAAAAGAAAGCAGTAGAAAGAATGAATGAATGGAGAGAAAGGAAATATTGTTCCGTAGTTTTTCAGCTAAACCTTGTAAGGTATTGAATAACTGCTGCTGCTGCTGCTGCTCTTTCTTGTAAAAGATTTTGAAAAGAGTGTGTGCTGAAGTAGGGGGGGGATGGATTAGAGATTCGATTGCAGTTCTCGTAATGGTAACTGCAGAAATATTTGTAGAAAACACGAGCAGCAGAAATGAACTGTCAGCACGAAATAGAATGGAGAAAAGTGTCATTAATCAACCTGATTGCCCTCTTCAGTACCGAATCCAGTATTGTTAATAAGCAGTTCGTATTGATGCCATCCGAAATGGGAGAACAACATTCATTAGATGGACGGATTTAAGAAAAGCTCGGAATTAAGAGGTAATGCACAGAGCTACACAGGAATCCTAATTTCTTGGATGATTCTGAGGAGTCAAAATTTATAAGATTTTTATTCTAAGATAGATTTTAGGTTAGAATCATCCCAAGAAGAGAAATCTGTTCATGTCCATAGATTTGAGTGTCGTTAAAAGTAAATCAAGAAAAGGAAGGCTTCTTTTGGTGGCGAAATAAGATTCGATAGATTATTTTTTTTAATATTTATAATATTGAGTTCCATCCTGTTGGGAAAATCCGACTGAAAAGTAATTTAAAGTGAGTTTGCAGAGCAGGCTTGTCAAATGAAAAAGAGAAGGCAAAGTCGTGGAGCCTCCGCAGTCGTTATAGACGAAGTTCTTTTGTTGGAAAGACCTAGGTTGAAATTCCGTGACGATGCGAAAAACCTTCCTCAAGGCTTTTCAACTCGATGTGAGTCAGCTGGGCTCATACAGGGTGGTACGCGGTGGCAGGGTTTTCCTCCCGGAAACTCGGGATTTTCGTGTTTCGCAAAAAAGACAAACTGATACTCGAATTACAGTTACGAAACCCAAGGATACTTAGAAAGTCACGGGTGGTAAAGTGGCTTTTAGATCCTCTGATGATGCTGGAAAATTCGTTGATATATAAGAGAAAGAGAAAAAGTGAAAGAAGATATCCTCGTAGAACATCTGTATTAGGTGCATAATTTGAGGTTAAGGATCCATCACACGTAATGTATGATGCGATAGAGCGTTCGCAACTCAGATGCAAAAGTCAGAAAACAGATCATGTGATGAGAGCTTACTTAAAAGGTCATGGTAAATAGCTCAAAGAAATATCTTAGATATATCAAGAGCAACGTATTTAGATAACTTCAAAGGTTTCATGCCATTGACCAAATATGAGAGACTTAAGCAAGATCTCGAGTTCAGCAACAGTGGTGGAATTTGTGTTCAGGATCGTTTATTAGTTGAAAGGTTTCCAGTTAGAGGAAAGGTTCGCTGTTTGCTTTTTTTACAACAGGATAGGTCACCTAATACTGCACCCAGCAATATACTGTGGTTTTAATCAGGATGATGTGTAAATGCTGACTTTGGTACACCATAATATTTGCTGCACCAACCCTCTAACTCTGAATATTTGACTAGAAATCTTAACAGTTACGCAGACTGAAAGCAATCACGAAGTGAGCTGTAAGCGTGAAAGAGGACTTGTTCTTCTCTCACTCATTCCGTCCTTTGATTCATTTTAGGAAAAACAAGCATGTGTTAAGGTTTCTGCAAAAGAATGGAACTAGATCAGAACCGAGATCTGCAAGTTGTCTGTATCATGCAGACTACAGACAAATGTATGCAAAAGAGCATGCAGCAAATTATTGTAATTTATTATACAGATAACTTAGTTAACTTAATGTTTGTACAAGAATGCTAGGAGTATCAGAAACAAAGCAGCAGAATTTGTTGACTGGGTTAATATAGGCATTAGTGAGACCTGGCTATAAGAAGCAGACATACTAACTGGCATCGAACGCAAAGGTTACAGTACTTTGTGTGTGTGTGTGTGTGTGTGTGTGTGTGTGTGTGTGTGTGTGTGTGTGTGTGTGTGTGTGTGTGTGTGTGTGTGTGTGTGTGTGTGTGTGTGTGTGTGTGTGTGTGTGTGTGTGTGTGTGTGTGTGTGTGTGTGTGTGTGTGTGTGTGTGTGTGTGTGTGTGTGTGTGTGTGTGTGTGTGTGTGTGTGTGTGTGTGTGTGTGTGTGTGTGGCGAATGCGTTATTGAGATGTCATTTTCAAAATGCTACTCTCAATAGCATTATTCTGGATAAAAATCCACATCTAATGAAATATTATATGGACGATGATTTATTATGTATTTCTCTGCTACTAAACAGAAACAAAATACTTTGTTTTAATGAATTTGCAAAATTTCTTCGGAGATTAAGAGAAGAAACCTTTTTTGTCGGCCATTCGCCTTAAAAGTAAACAAATGTTTCTTTAGCTACATGACTGAAAATGCCAAGCAAATGAATTCGTCCACGTGGTTTGAGAATGGAAAGATAACTTGACAGGACTGTTGCAGTTGACAAGGCAACGCATTTAAAGTCCGTGTATTTATGTCAGCCGAAGGCATTTGTTGTCCGGCTGCATTTTGTGGGAACACATCGACATTTGCAGAGGAAAAATTTATTCCTCTATGAAAGTGAGTAAGTCACTCAGAAGCAGAAGCCGAATCAGCAAAGAGGAAGGGAGGGATTGTTTAATAGGGAAAGCTTTTAGGTGGTCCAGTTTGTGGAATATTTATTGGCGATATATTTAATATGATGAAGATGTAAAGTAGAAAGCACTGTTCGATCCTCAACAGATATCGCCGTAGCAATTGTGCGGAATGCAACACGTAAGTTACTGTTAGCCATAGGACATGCGGAAGGCAAAGTGTTAGGAAGATTTCTTTTATATTTGGGCACTTGCCATTAGCTACAATAACTGTAAACAAATTAAAATTAACGAATTACAGCGATGCACAGAACGAGAAAGGAAAGAAACAAACTCATTTATCAAACTGGGAAGTAGGAAGTCTCCTGTTTTTATGTCAATTCCACTTGTAAACGTTCATTAGCATCCTTATCCCATCTACAGCACCAATGCAATCTGGGCGGGCTGAAGACTTCTTGTTTCTCATCTATTTTGGTTTATATTTTTAATTATTTTTAGATGCTGTGGAATCAAAGCTGGAACTTTTCAACCACTTTACGCCCCCAATAAGCAGGAAGGTGGTTCGCATTGGGCGACAAAATTTGGTTACCACCTACAAATGACCATCGCGGGATTCGAACTCGAAGCCTGTTTGTTGGCAAGCGAATACGTTTAACCCGTAAGCCAACAAGGTTGTCGCGTGGGAACAGACAAACGAGCTCTTCTGTTACTTTCCCAGATCAGGAAAACTTCCAAATGGGACTCTTTTTGTTACAGCATCGACGCGAGACTCGTTTCGAAGTGAAGCGTCCGATTCGATTAAATTCAACACGCTGGATTCATTGCATTGAGGAATTAGTTCGACGCTCACAGAGAATTTACAGGACAGAAAGGTTGGTTTCTTTTGCTTGTTGCGTCTTTATTGATTTCCTGGATTCCTGTTTTACCAACGAAGGTCTCTTACCTTGCATGGTACGTTAACTTTAGGTTGATGTAGACCACAGAAAAGATATTAAGGCCACGCAGCAAGTAAACTGATATTAAATTACACCAAAGAGACAATGTGGGTAAATAAAGGACTCGTTCCAGTCACAAATGCGTGAAAAGACGGATACAAAAAAAGTACATTTCTTTTAGTTGCTGACTACTACTTTAAACTTACTTTAAATATATAGTTCACTCAGGAGTTTCTTCCCTGTCATCTATCGATAACAAACTCTCAGTAAAATAAGTTTAAGCCTACTTTCTGATTCGTCAACCAATTCGCCCCAATTATTTTTTAAATTAAATTTTCAGGTTAGAAACGATGTTAAAAAAGCATTTCAAAAATGTAAACTTCTGACATTTCTTCCCCTACATTTTGAAATTAAAGTTGAATTTACTGATTCCTGATGAAGTGGTTGAGTTCATTTTCAACGTCAGAATTATTTGAAAATCTTGAGATGCACAACATCAGAATAGTGTTTGTAGGGAAGAGTAAAAAAGTCAATTGTTGTTGTTCATTGACATTTGACTTTGACCTAAGAGCACACCAGAACTCAAATAAAATGAACGACGAAGGAAGATTTCTGGGTTTTCACTCGTTCACTCTTCCTCGTAAAACGAAATACGCTTTTCTTATACAGTTTCATCTCGTCTGCGACTGCTTCCTCACACTGTGCGACGTGTATTTGTCCAGTCGAGACCATATAACGCAGGTAAGTAGATCGGGAGCAGCTGCGTGTAATGCTCACGTTATAATGGATTACGGATGCGATGATTTCGATCAAAGCATGATAGTAGGCGACAGATATGCCTGGACAAGGAAAAATGTTGCAGTGTTTTATAAACATACCAGCAATGGGTCTGGTCCGCCATTCCATAGGTGGCAGTGCAGTAGTAGTAATTAGTTTATTATTTTCCTAATTTTAGTTCTGTCATGATGCTGACTCATAAGTTGGCACAGACAGCAAAGTTTCTCATAAATGAGTAGTCTTGGTGTTCTAGACGAAGTATTTTAAAAAGTTCTGTTGGAAGACCGGGGATGCTAGCAACAGTAGCCATAGACTTGTGAACCTACTCGACTGATGTCACAACAGAAAATGAAAGGATTTCTAGAGCTGAGAATGCTTCAAGTCAAAACGTAAATTGTATAAGGAGATGGCATTAAGTATATTAAATATTAATGGCGATGATAATTATCAATTTTACTGCATAAACATAAGTTAAA
This sequence comes from Typopeltis vanoorti, assembly GCF_054136105.1. Classification (NCBI taxonomy): domain Eukaryota; kingdom Metazoa; phylum Arthropoda; class Arachnida; order Uropygi; family Thelyphonidae; genus Typopeltis; species Typopeltis vanoorti. The sequence goes on along the minus strand of NC_143571.1, from coordinate 93,831,350 downwards.
ATTAGTCAAGAAAAAAAACTATAAAGAGAGAAAGCTGACCCGATAATGCAATTAAGTAAAATTTAGTGATCAGCAAAGCACAATACAGCCTTCTGGTCCGTTGACTTACAGCATCGCCGCTTTTCAGCGGACTCAGGAAATGAGCCTCTTGGCACTTACTACAACTATTGATTCTTTACAAGTGTGATCACAAGTTTGGAGAACTAAATGAGCGACTTAAAAAGCACGGCAAGTGCACATCCCCAATGGATTATTAACTATTCATCTCGGTTTTACTAACGAAGGAAATCAAAAGAACTAAAATCTAAAAAGGCAGAACTGGAAAGCTCGATTTAAAATTCCGGCATGGTCTTAAATCCAATCACTAATTCTCGATCGCGCACTCTTTGACTGCTTTCGTCTCAACGATACCGCTTGTGCATTTCCACTGTTTTAACATTGATTTTCTTAAATTCGATTCCTTTTTTCATGTTCGCAACTTCAATACTGGCTTTCCTTTTGCAACGTACAAATTCAGAAGTGGATGAGTGAGACGAGACATTTTCTATCGCCAATGCTTTTGCTTAAATTGTTCACACAAGTTTACCAGAATATCAGATAATACTAATAGCTTTCCAAACACTCTAGATCTTCTACACTAACCCTTCACTGATCAAAGTATGATGTCAATGTTGTTTGTCCTCTAGGCAGTTAGATCACAGAGTCTGATATTTATTTCTTCTCTCATGGAGCAGCACTGTCGCTCTCGAATCGCTTTGGCCTTATACAAATGCCAAGTGGGATGACTGTTTCTCTGATTTCTATTTCTTTGGATTCTTGTTTTCATTCTTCGGATTCGAAAACATTTGAAAATACAACTGAAGCACCTCTTGTTGGCATGGAAACATTTATCCCATTGTACTTTAAGTCTGTTCTTTGCTTCTCTATAGGCTAAAAGCAAACTATTGCTACATCTAAAACTGACCTGAAAGGACCAAAGCCAGGAAACTTGCGTCGCTTCCAAATAGAGCCATGCTTTCTAGTGTCTTGCTAACGCTTTTTGTCGGAACATCGTCCAACATTGTTTCCACACTTTCACAATCGGAAGGTTCGATTGAATTACAACATCCAGAAAAAAAATTCTTCTGGCTGCTTACTTTACTCAAATTTTCTTGTTAGCGATCTTGGTAAACGCTCGTCTACCATTCTAAACATACAACATTCGGCGTTCGCTTAAGACTCCCCATCAGCATATGTTTATAAGTCTCCTTCGACCGTGGCTGCTTCTTAGGACAGTTAATCACGCAAATAGAGAAGAAAGTAATGAACGTCAATCATCGTAATCATCAAATTCCTGATCGGTATTTTAAAAAGAGAAGTACTGAATATTATAACAGTACAGCTTAATTACATTTGCATATTAACTAGCTTCCTATCAACTAATATCTTCCAAATTAATTGCTCAGTTCCAGGTCTTCATGCTTGCAATGCTTATTTGTCTTTTAAGACGATATTGACTGCATCGATCCATCCGCTAGTTTCCCTCTGAGTCGCTTTCCTGTCAAGCACCTCTTCTGAAAACCTTTCCTTTGTGATTAAATACCGATCCTCTCGAGTTACATTCTAATAACTTCATTTTTAATATGATTCTGCCATTTATGCCATCTCTTCACTCCCAAAATTCTCAGAACTCTCGTGCGTTCTCTATTATTTCATGAACTGTTTTATCTCTAATTTGGCTCTCTCAGATCCTCAATTTAAAATTGATTTGAACACAGTTTTATATGCTTACACATGCTGCTACTCCTTTAGCCTTTTGTCTCATTTCTATCTTGTTCAATCAAATGTATTCGACTGGTTCCCTATTGTATACTAGGAATATGCAGTATGATTTCAATGGCCTACCTATTTTCATAGTTTTAATTGGTGATTTTCATCCAGATCTGCTACGTTAGTTATTCGATTTAGTTTAAAACGTTCTGAAGAATTTCCCAAGTGAATTTCTACATTCAATTAGGAGCAACGTCATCGGCAAAATATAAACAGTTGAATTGAATATTTCACATTTTGATTCTAGGTTTAATGTCACTTCCCAGTATATTGCGATCCATACAGAACAGGAACCGCATTCTAAACACACTGGATTTTCATATTACATCACTAAGTGAACATTAGACCTGAAACACAAGGCATTTCCCTGTACATACAGAAAATGACTTGTACACTGATACCTAATAATAACAATAATAATAATAATTTTATTGATTTCTAAAATATTTACACATATACAACATTCAACACTAAGTGCTGCAAAAATGGTTCATTTTCTACATTGGATTTCAATTAAATATTTTAATGATACTTTTTTGCCTCTATATTTTGTATTTGCAACATGTTCTTTTAAATATTTTCAAAGATGTTTAAATATTTTTAAAGGTGAAGATTTTTAAAGATTTTCACGCGCAAAACTTTGTTTTGTGCGTGAAATATATTCTTGTCTGAGCTACTTGTATATAGAGGCTAATGACTTCATATGACTTGCCTTAGTATGTATCCCATAATGCAAATCACACCCCCTTTCACGCTTGTATAATGCAATGCATAATGGGAAGGGCCACTACCCACACCCGTTTCGACCTTTATTGAGGTCTCATCAGTGTATGCAGTGATTCTCTTATTCCCAGTGAATATAGCTTGGTCAGCAGCATGTCATGCTCAAGTGTATCAAAAGCTTTACTTACGTCGATAGGTATAAGGAGAGCAAACTTGTTTTTATCGAGTGCTATGTTTATGGCGTCGGGGATATCTTCTAATAAGGTGAGTAGTTGGTCTGTAGTTGTGTGTATCATTTCTTTTACCTTGTTTGCAAATTGGCGTAGTTGTCGGGTTTTTAGTTGTGGAATAATACCGTTAAGGAATAATAATAATACGTAACATTTATAAATAATTAATTAATCATTTATAATTAATATAATACTAATAACTACTGAGGAAAAATTTGACGTGAACAAAACGTGGCAATGGCTACAATATGGAAATGTTAAAAAAGAAACAGAAGGATTTATTCTAGCAGCTCAAGAAGAGGCAATACAAACTAATGCAATCAAATTAAAAATTCTGAACATCGATAATAACAGAAAATGCAGATTATGCGATCAGAAAGATGAGACTGTAGAACATCTAATCAGTGCCTGCACCAAAATAGCTCAAACTGATTATAAATACCGCCATGATCAAGTGGCCAAAATAATTCTTTGGCATGTATGCAAAAAATATGGCTTTCCTTCTTCTGATACTAGTGGCAACATAAAATAGAGACTGTATTGGAAAACGAAAGAGCAAAAATTCTCTAGGGCTTTCGAATATAAACTGATCGGCATTTGGAACACAATAGACCTGACATCACAATTATCTAACATCGACAGGTTTGGATTATTGATATCGCTGTACCCAGTGATAACAACGTTAACAACAAAGAACTGAAAAAATTACTAAATATCGAGATCTGGCAATCGAAGTTGGCCGACTGTGGCTTCAACACACCAAAGTCATCCCAGTAGTCATTTGTGCACTTGATGCAATTTCAAAGAAACTATCCAACTATTTACAGCAATTAAAAATCAATGAAGTGACCCCGTATGACCTACAAAAACAGCATTACTTGGAACAGTCCATATTTGCGATGCTATTCTTAGATTATTCAGATTGAGAATATTCTTAGATTCTTCTGCAGAATCTGAATTGTTCTGTATCACCAGTCAAATTGTTGTTTAAACGATATCTGGTTTTGGCTGTGTATCAATTATGTGAATAAAGTAATTATAAAAATACTACTACTACTAATAATAATAATTCAATAAAAAAAGTGAGGCTCATTTGAAAATAGCGAAAAAAGCTCAAAAAAGCGTTGTGCGTTTTTTAGATGCATCTCACTCATCCTCCTCCGTAAACACCCGTAAACTCCGTAAACATACACGATAAAACCGATTTCAATGCAGTTAGAATACAGTTATTCCTTACATAGCTGAAAGCCCTTGAGAAATTAAGTCAAATATTCCAAAGTTCATACAATTTGGAGTATTTCACATCCCGCGCTTTACCTTATTTTTGCTTTCATGAAATTTTAAGCCGCTCGGTCAAAACGACGCTCGTCTTAATGTGGAATTTAGTTGTGTCTTACATTGCGAATTGCTCCTGAGAAACGGAGTCTAATCTGATAAGTACGAAGAGAACGAGGGAGGGGTTTAAGGATCTCTGACTCTGCAAACAATCCTGAAGGTCACATTGTTTGGTTTGAATGTTTTCGGTTAAACTTTGACAAGGTTGTTCTTAAATTATTTAAGGTCAGCTTACAATTTTGACATGACTGGACTAAATTGCAGAAGGTTCTAAAGGAGGGAGGAATTTCTGTAGAAAACTCTAGCATCGTGTCGTTCAAACGATTTTAAGGAGCCTTTCGTTAGCTGTCTGCCGTGATTTAGCTACAACTTAATGATATCTCATACGAAACGTCATACGAAATTGCTTCTATTGTTCTAATTGTTGGGAGCGTGAAATTCTCCTCTGATGGTTGAGCAATATTATGAAAATAACCTTCATTCCGGTAAGTATTATTTTTAATAAATAGTGGGTCTTCTCACTTCCTTACATCCGAGGATTTCTTATTCATATAAAAACTCTTCGTGCATTGTAGCGTTATCTTAAATAACACGGATCATAAACGTGGATTTCTCAGGAATCATTTTGTATTCCCAAGTTTATATCACTTGTCTGTTCTCGTGAGTAGAACATAAAATGTTCCGGTAAGAGAGAAATTTCGATGGCTGCGCATCGTATTTGGATCGTGCATTCATTATCTTACAAAGTACAACAACGTGTAAGCACGGTGTTCAGAGACCCAATGACGGATCACTTTTCAGCAGCTGACGATGCACAGTCTTAATCAACCTCCACAGACACTGAGGATGGCAGCTGCAATGCCACTGAATAAATTACAATCTTTGAAGCAGATGAAACGAACCACCTTTTACGATGCTAAATCATGCATCGATAAGCTAAACACTGAAATCGGAAACTCAACTGAACTTATACAAACAGAAGGGAAATCAAACTACTGAATCTGGAAATAACACAGTAAATGGTCGACTGCATTACTCAGAAATAATCTTTGTAAAAATTTTCAAAAATGTTTTCATAATCAATACTACGATCAGTGGTAGTATTAACAACATAGCAATTAAATTAGTAGGAAACAACAACACAATAACTATAAATGAATACATTGAAACTATTGAAAGAAATTTTAGAAATGCGAAGAAAACATTTAAGAGTCGCTTAAGATTCAAAGCTAAATGACTGGAAGAAGACCTCCACATCACCTTTCACGAATGCGGAGAACCGACTGGAGTTTCTGACCTAATGTCCAATCCTCACCTTCACTTGGTGAGCTCTGTTAGTAGGCATCTACTGGATATTGAACAAATGAGGATGGACTGGTAGTTTTGAATTTAGCCGGCCAAATTATACTCTCTATTGGCTTAAATCACAAATGCATACGATGATAAAACATGATGAGATTCCATTTCGGCTGGGGTCGCCCGGTGAAACGAAGTCCCCGCTGTTTTCGTCAGGAACCAGGGCCAACAATGAAATGTCAGCTATTAGAAAAGGTCCAATTCAACATCTAGAAGAAGAAGAAACCCAAGATCAGAAGAACTGAAGATAGGAACCATCAATATACGAAATATTAATGGAAAGTTAATCGAACTTGCTAAATAATTGGAAAAGTACCATGGACATAATTGGCATAACTGAGACAAAGAAGACGAAAACAGGTGAGATCTAATAAATAATAAGTATAACATGTTATTTTTAGACAACAATGATCGAGGAAGGGAAGGAGTAGGGTCGAGTAATTGATTGGAAGGCAGTTTCAACTAGAGTTAGTGAGCAAACTTCAAAATGGAAAATGAAACTTATTTGTGCCCTATGGTCTCACAAAAGGTTCTGCCAAGGAAGAAGTGGAGCAATTTTTTGAATCACTAGAACAGGCAGCTGGCATTAAAAAATGGAAAAGTGGTCCTTGTTGGAGACCTGAACAGCGGAGTAAGAAATGAATCCCACCAGACCTATAGGAACATTTTGGGAAAATTTGGAAAAAAGATCAAAGTTAATAATAATAGTAATTATTTAGTAGACTTCTTCTCAGGACACGGACTAGTCATTACTGACACCATGTTTCAACATAAAGATGTGCACAAATTCACATGCAGAGAAGAAACAAGAAATAAGAAAAACTCATTGACTACGTCATTGTTGATAGTGATATCTTCATGCTCGTTTAGGATACAAGCGTGTGCAGATGATTTTTAATTGGAAGTCACCATTACTTAGTGCTAAGCAGGATAAAATGGATATCATGTTTAAAGGAAGTATGTAAGAAAGTTTTAAAAAGAACTAAAGTTGAGCAGCTTTCAAAAGTAAATTGTAGACTCGACTATAGTCTCGACGCAGTATGAAACATCATTGGGAGAATATTACTGAGAGAATCGACATCATAGCCCTTTGACAATCTCATATTGACCTCTTGTTTTTGAGCATTGTCTTCTTACACTCATTTCGTAGAGAAATGCGTTATTTATTTACATTTTTTGTGGGTATTTCTTTCCCATCTCATGTCGTAGTGTTTTTCACCGAATCGCATGAAAATTCATCAGACAAAGTTATCGAGGTTTCTCTTCGTTTCTTAATTTATGGGAACCAGCGTATTTAAAACTTCGTGTTGAATTTGCAGGATTTAGAAATGCGCCATGGACTGATTTATTTCCCCACTAAACTTACATAAACCCTCTTCCCATCCATGAATTTTAGTTCTTACCGAAAAACTGACGGATATATACGACATTCACTGTTCAAAAATATTCCCAGAAGAAACTAGTTTCGCGAATATGAATTGTGGAGGAATTTGGGTTGTTTGGTTCGCATTTCTATTATTGAATGTTCCTTCGAATCTGATCTTAGTGCTTCTTTGGATTCCTGTTTGTTTCTTTAAAATACATGACAGTTGGCCATTTGTCCAACATATGAGCGGGGGTGGTGTTACGTTTTGTATTTTTGTATGAGAAAGAGCAGAGTTAGCTATATGAACTTTTCAATTGTGTTTAACAAATGGGACGTTCAAAGTGAAAACGAAAAGTTCGCTGTTGTTGTTTTGTCATAATTTGTTCATCGGTTATTTATTGTGTGGGTGAGAGAGAGTTTATTCACCGAAGTTATTGGACGGGCATTAGAATCTACAAGTTTTGCCCTTTGTCTATTTTCTCTCATCAGTTTTGAGACTGTTTAATTTTACTCATTTTATTTATAAATTTGGTCTAAAGAAGAAATATATACAATTTGTATGCGATTTCGGCATTATTGCGAATCCCTCTTGTCTTTCCTGAAGAATTATTAGCAGGACAGATGACTCATTTGAAACTGTTTTCTTGTTTGTTGTATTTTCTTATGCTCCCACTGCTTATATTTACGACATTTTCATTCGTCAATGGGAATTCAGTTTGAAATGTATTACACGAATGAAGCATGCAGTGTTCAGTTAAAAGGCTGCAATAGACTCGAGTTTGTCGAGTGGCGGCTCACATCCTGCCCGAGCTAATGAGAATCTTCTGCTCCGCATTCAAATATTTATGGCTCAATCACGAAGCCTCTATTTGAGTTAATCTCGCCATCGAACTGCATCCTGCTTTCATAATCAACTTAAACGAAACTCTCACATCGCCAGAGCCTCAATTATTAATTGCTTATATGATCAGCGTAATCAATGACCTCCTTTGATGCGACCTTAAAGAGGAAATTAAGGTTTCTTTCACTGCCAAAAGAAATTGTACCTCCAGGATGCAGCGCGATTATCTAATTTGTTCAATTTATCCTCCGTACGGGTTCGTACGTTGTTTCCTGTTTTCTTCGAGCCAATTACACCGAGAAGTCATCAGTCTTCGTACAGCGATGGAACGAGATTAGCTTTTCAACGTCGTTATAGCTCTTGTTTACATGAGCGTATGCAGAGAAGAAGAGGGATGAGAAGGGGAGGAAGAAAGAAGTTGTCGTGTTTTGCTTTAATTTTTGCTGACGGTGAGTTACTGCGTGTCAATAGCAGTTAGCATTTTTGGACCAATTAGTGCAGAGCGATGATCTCCGTCTCCGCAAAATTAAGTACCGTTTTTGAACCGGTGATGCTCCCCTCCCCGTCCTTTTCCTCGTTATTTGCGACAAGCAAACATTGCGCTAATGTGACGAAAATTTCTTATTAAAATTGGTGCTTATTAAGGACTTGTTTTCTCACTTCTCGCAAATCTCAAGTGTCTGCAGGTTTAACATCAACGAATGCAAATTACTTTTTTCCGGGAGGCCGAACGCAAACTAAATTTAGGGGCCGTCAAAAGTGATCATTATTAATTACCAACGGATTACAAGTCCCTAATAAAGTGATGTCGTTCTTTTGTGGGCCGTAGCACAATCGTGGCGACTTGCTCGCTATCCGAGAAGTCTTTGTTGCTCTGCTGGCAGGAGGATTAATTTCTCCGCAACAAAAGGGAATAATGAGCTGCAAAAGAGCGCGCAGAGAAATTTTCCGGCAAATTTCCTTCAGGTAATAACTGAAAGGCTCGACAAGAAGAGTTTTTTCCCTTCCCTTAAGTTGTTGCAGTAACAAGGAAAGTACAAATGATGTAACTGGATTAAATGGGAGGAGGATTCTGCGGTTGGCGTAGAAAAGGCTTGGATGGTGCGGTGACATTAGCGCTGCTAGGTGCTCGAAGAAGATGCTATTTTAGAAACCTACAGAACGAGGTTTCTAAAATAGAAACACCCGTTAGATCTTGTTCGTAGACTCCGCGGATGACTCCCTCTTTAATTCGTTTATTAAAGACGGCTTCAAAGGCGACGGCATTGAGGAATTCTTCTATGGAAGAACTAGAATCAACAAAGGCGAAACACCCGCCGATGCGTTCACAGGCGTCTTAAAGACGTGACGAGAATGCCGTCATGCGGTTTCGATGCAGAGAAATATGGTCTCGTGGCATGTATAAGTCAGAACGATCTCTTCGACTATCCAATCGGGATTCACACGGAGGAGGAGGAGCAAAAATAAAAGGGAAAAAAGCTTTGAATGACCCTTGGAGGAAGAAAGAAATGTCGAAGGATTCGGGAAAAGTGCGGTCGAGAAATAAAGTTTCATCGTAATTGTTAAATTAAGAGGGCTGCCAAACACACGTGCTTCGAGTGCTCCATCGGACAGAACAGGCACTTTCGCAGAAACAGGAGGATAAGAAATAAAAAAAAAAATGTAATTGCTTCGTTTTTGTTTCTCGAGTTCAAACGCTTTCGTAAAAAACGAGGCAAAAACGCATTCGCTGCATTGATTGGATTAAGAAATTTCTAGCTGTAAGTGCCTTTCTACCTCGCGTGACAGGGGTCAATAGGATTTTCTTCTCTGGTTTACAAGTGGACTAAGTTTTCTTCGTCTTCATTATATATATATATATATATATATATATATATATATATATATATATATATATATATATATATATATATATATATATATTTGTTTTTTGTTTTTTTGCGAAGTGGATTTTCTGCGAAAGGCTTATTAAGTACCCGCCTTTTTTTAAAAGTAATTAGTTAAGGCCTTCGCTGTCATTGATGGACTTGGAAACCCTTCCACCCCGTCGAAAGTCGAAATAATAAGAAAGGCTTGTTCTCTGTTTTACTCGTGCGATATAAACGTCTGCGTTTTATTTATGTTGGAAATTCTCCGATTCAAGTCTTCAATATTCGGTTAACCGCCATCACTTGTCGCAGTTTTTGTATTCTGATGAAGCAAGTAAGGCTATGGGCGACCAGTCTATTCATTGAGTACTTTGCTTCTTTTACTGAATAAAATAGTCCGAGATTGTGGGAGCAGAATCCGTGCATCCGTGTGATATTAGCTGGCCAACTCGCCTTCACTTGAAAAGCTACTTTTCGCAGTATGGAGAAATATTTAGTTCAGAAAAGCGCACACGAGATGGCACTGGAGATAGTCATTCCTTAGTCATGTTGCTGATGGACGGCCTCCTTTTCTCCAAGTCACTCAGCGTTGCTGCTCCATTCTTATTTGTTTTTCTTGCAAACGAGCTGGCAGCTGAAAGGTGCTCCCGTCTGTTAATCTCGCTTTAATGAACACAATTCTGCATAAAACTTCTGAAGCTGTCAATTACCGACAGGAAGAAGAAATATAAAAGGGAACTGGCAGACGGCTCCGGAATAAGTGCTTAATTATGGAAGAGAAGCGAAACTGACCCCAGCGAGGAATGTCAGATGCATGCAACACTCGCACCGAACGCATTCATTTAATTAAGGGAACAACTCGCTTCTGATTCCGCAGCTCGCAATCGAGCCAATTCAGCCTTGAAGAATGAAATTTCCCGTCTATTTATTTGATTTTACGACGTCTCAAGGTGTCTCCGGATGACGCTGCCCGCAAGATAAGAATTGCCATCCGCGATGTAAAACTCAATAAAACGTCCGCCAACGTCCTGTTACAGTCCTCGAATTGAAGAAGTGTTTCGCATTTCAGGTTTAATAAGCGGCGTCGTTAGAGATTTTTTGAAACCTCTGGAGTGACGAGAAGTCCCTTGACACGCGATGTTCACTCGGCTTCAATTACAGCTCAACATCTGCTGAAACTCGAACTTGAACCAGCGGTTTATTTTATTTCTTTTTAACAAATGGATTAATTTTCTTTTTTTTTTATGGGTAACGACCAGAGGATTTACGTGCGTTTCGTGAATCCCGGATATGATCTTCTGCATATAATTTAAATTTGAATCAGTTTCGTGTACTTGGCGGTTCGTGTACTTGGCTTGAGATCCGCGAGGCCTTCTTAAAGAGTTTGCCACTGAGCGGCTTCATTTCTTAAAATAAAAGAAAGCTCGGAAATACCTCTAAAGGGAAAAGGCAAGCAAATCGCTAAAGACACAATTAAAGAGGTTGCTGTGCAGACAGAAATCTGAATCCAATAAAACTTCGGGGGGAAATCAGTCACTAACGCGAGTCTATGTCTCGGCTGATTGCAGCGCAGAGACTTCTTAGATAAATATGCACTTTATTTCTTGGATAACAAATAGCACAGACTCACTTGAAAATACTTCTTAAAAAACTGAATTTAAAATAATAATAAAAAAAAACCCTGATCGAGTGTTGTGTAGTCTCTTAATGGATTGCAGAGCTGAGGAGGTCTTGCAAGCTCGCTGAATACAGATGACACATTAACTTCTCAATGATGGCATTCTCTTTAAGGAGAACACAGTTCCTGAATGCGGTGAAGCGGTAAATCCGGTGCTCGAGATCTGCCTATTAGGCAATCTCCGTAATCCCCTCAAGCAGCAAAGGCGGAATTAACCAGATTGCATGTCACCCACTCAGAAACTGGCTTAGGACTCTAAATCGAAGAGCTGATATAAGAGGATTAAAGTCCTCTTTCAACTTCGGAGTCACTGCCGGTAAGAGAGGGAGGGAGGAACCTAAAATAACATCGTCTTTTACGAAAATATGAAAGAGCCATTGCGTGCAGAACAGTTCTGAAAATACATATCAGAAGATAAGTCAACTGCTAAGTGGTTTACTTCGTGTCAAAGAGGGATCCAGCCTACTTAGTACACAAAAACGGAATGTTGGTACAAAATTCTATTTTTGAGAGAATAGTCTTTCGTTCATTTCCCATCCTCGATGAAAGGAACCTTTATAAGAACTTTCTGACGTAAATTGAACAAGACGAATTCATGCAAAGTAGCTTCTTTTCCCCCAAATTCCTATTTTTCATCCCTCGAGACAGCCGTCTAGAAGATTCTTCGAAGTTTGCACACAAAATGACTTCACTGCGACTGTAATTCCAAACAGTAAAGTCTGAGAAAACCTTACAGGCTGAAACAATTCACAAAAAGTGCAACGGAGATGGCAAGCAGATACGAACGAACATCAACATGACGGGAGATTACTTTTAAAACATCAAAAGGAAAAACAAACTGCTGCAGCATCAATAGCAAAATTCTCCAATCGGTCATTTAAGAACCCTTAAAACATCACTGGAGATATACCCCAAGTTATATATCAAGACTCTTGCATTTCCTTTCATTTTTTTCTCCGTTCATTCATTTTATTCCCAGTTTCACAAAATAAGTTTATCTGATCTTTAAGTTAAAATAAAGAAATGTGGAAAAAAATAAAGAAATGACTGATGCATATCTTTATGGTGTAACAGCTGTTTTAATTTCCACTCCTATTATTTGGTGAAATCCAACATGAACTCATCGAATGGGGAAAATTTTTCGAACGAACAATCAAGCAATTTGTTGTATTAAGAGATACTGTTTAGTGTCGAGAACAACTAACGAGAAACGTGGTGAAATGCTTCTTCGGGGTATTTTGTTTCTTCTTCACCTGCACCGATTTCGCCTGCGTGTCACTACAGATTTTCTTAAGGAGACGCCTGCGTTTCATCCGAAAAACCGGTGACAGAGACGGATTAAGGAGCGCGTGCTACGAAGTCTGTTATGGTATCGTGATTGTTGATTGCGCATATTCTCAGACTGGTTTGTCGGCTGTTCGGATGAAACGCAGGAGTCTCCGTAGGAAAATCACCGAACCACCACGAGGCTTGCTATGGTGTTTCCGTCCTCGCTGTTACGACTGCGTAGATAAGAAAGAAGAAATTCATTTAAAATTAAAAAGAAAAGGAACGAAACCTCTCAAATCTTGCAGATCGTCCATGGAACACTCGCAATTAACAGATCATTGAAAACGTCTGCGTAGAGCATGCGCAAACCCCTCACTGTGTTTATCTGAACGATCTTAGGTAACGATACTATCGCGTATATATTGAAGAACGAACACGAACAATATACCAAGCGGGAGGATGGCCAGATCTCAGAAGTCAGATTAGGGACGGTAGTAAGAACGTATACAGTCCACTATATTAATCCACTATATTATGGGCAGCAGGATTATGGATTAGTGTGTACATCAGGATCGAAGAGGATGCCAAAGTTCAATGAACGTTTCGTTTCTTCAACAGAGTATCTCTGACTTTTTTAAACTTTTTTATTTCGCGGGAGTATTATTCCCAGAACAGCATTTTCCTTTTTTCCCGAGCGTTCTGTGAAATTTCTGTTAAAATGTTACTTAATTTATTTTTCGATATTAACATAATATCTGTTTTTGAGCTTTCACTTCTTTCATGACTTGCCACCGAATGTGAAATAGTTTCATAATTTCCTCTGTCAAACTCGACATAAATTACGGACTTGATAAAAATTCTAAATGTAGACAAACCATAATTTAAAATTCACTCATTTTTCCCTTTTTTGTTTTCTACCTTTTCATGCGGAATTCTTATTTCATTAAAAGCATCTCGTAACAGTGAGATATTTCATTCTTACTAGAAGACAGCATGCTGTGCTTTGTTATGCTAAATCCTTTCACGTTTCATTAAATTATTGCAGTTATTTTTTCACATCATTCCAATTCCCACACACGAGAGGGTTCAGCAAATTAGCGCCTTGTGCAGGCACTAATTTGCTGTTGATGATAAACGAAGGTGGGAAAAGGAACTCGTGTATAGCCTATTTATCTACGTATTTGACAAACAAAAGAGAATATTTTACATAGTATCTATGAGCAGTTGCTGATACGGAATTTATTCATCTTCTTCTCAAAAGAAAGCATAAATTATTATTTATGAACTTTTAAATCAACTTCACGCATGAGAAGTTGCAGACATTAGAGTCCTGTGTGTGTGTGTGTGTGTGTGTGTGTGTGTGTGTGTGTGTGTGTGTGTGTGTGTGTGTGTGTGTGAAGTCGTAGGGAGGGAAGAAGATTTTTTTTCTTTTTCATGGAAATACTTTATGGGGAATAGAGACATATGTAATGAAATAAGAAAAACGAAGGTTCAGTGAGTTTTGCAGTTTGAATGCGAAAGGATAGGTTATAAGCAGCTGCTGCGCATGTTACTATAGGCTTGTTATAGAATAAATGATGGACGTCAGTTTACAGGCATAATGCTAGTAGATGTATTCATAGAGATAAAACAAAGTGTTGTGTTTTTAGTATGTGTCATCCAGTCGTCTTCGAGCCTTGGTGATCGTGTGAACAAAGGATCACTCTCAATCCCTCTTCTCCTTTCAGTAATTGTAAGTTCAAGTTGGTGAGTTATTTTATGTTGTCCATCCAAATATTTTGTGGTCTTCCTCTTCTTCTCACCCCTCTTAATCTTCCCTAACATAGCTGCGTTTTCCAATGATTCAGCAGCTCGCATAATAAAATACATCAACTTCTGTTTAGCGATCATTAAAGGAGCATTCTTTCTTTATATTCTCTAAAACCTTCTTATTGGTCATTCTTGCAGTCCACGAGATTCTTAATAGTCTCCTCCACACCGATGATTCAAATGAATCAATGAGCTTTCTGTCTTTCCTCTTAATAATCCAGCATTCACAGATATTCATCACTACTGGAAATACCATTGCTTTGACAGTTCTAACCTTCTCGGCCTTACTCACCCCTCTGCCTTTCATAATTTTGTCAGATTTGACAAAGCTTTTTATCCCTCCTGATTATCCTTCTTTTAATTTCATCTTCACATTTACCATCAACTCTGATCCTGGACCTCAGTAAATCATAACTTTCAACAATTTCTATTTTATCTCCCTCGATTATAAATTAATTTAAATTGCCAGAAGCCATCACTTTTGTTTTGCTGATGTTTAAATTAAGCCGGCTTTGTTACTTTCGGCCTTAAGCAGTACGATCAACAGCTCCATACCTTCCTTAGTTTCGGCAATGAGGGTTGTGTCATCTGCATATCTTAAATTATTTATTTTTCTGCTACCAATCTTAATTCCAGCTGGATATTTGTCTAAATCAGGCATTCTCATAACATATTCAGACTACACCTGCCGCACACCCTTCTCCCACTCGAACACTGTTTCTCCAAAGACTGTTTTATTGAAGCTTCTTGGTTGGCACACAGCTCTCTTATCAGTAGAATTAGATGTTCAGGTATTCCCATTGATCTCATTACAATTCACAGTCTGTAGCGATCCACACAGTCAAATAATCTTTTTTATAATCAACAAAACAGATGAATACTTCCTTCTGAAATTCTCCTCTTATTTCGTAATCCATCTGATGTTTGCTATTTGGTCTCTAGTTCCTCTACCTCTCCTAAAGCCTGCCTGTTCTTGTAGCATTTCTCTGTTCACATGTGGCTCCAACCTTTATTGGATCACTTTCAACATAACTCTACTTGCATATGAAATTAAAGCGATGGTTCTCTAATTCTCACAATCTCTGCCATTTGCTTTTTTTGTGGATTGGGATGAATAATGACGTTTTCCAATCTCTAGGCCAGTATATTTTCTTCCAAACCTGTTGAAAAATTTCAGTCAATATTTTAACTAATTCAACCCCAGTCGCTCTCAATAATTAGACTGACACAACATCAGCTCCAGGAGTTTTTCCTTTTGGTAGTTGTTCTTGCTGATATCACTTCACTTTTCATTATCATGCGTTCCACAACAAATTCTTTCCTTTCAAATTCACTTTCAATATTATCTTTCTTGTACAAATCCTCTACATACTCTTTCCATATTTTTTTCGTTGTTTCTTCTTCCCGATATTTTCCCAAATTGCTTTTTAACAACTCCTATTCTGGGGATACACTTCCCTGCATCAACATTTATTTTCTAAACAGATCTCTTGTTCTACCCATAATATTGTTTTCTTCAATTTCCTTGCACCTTTTGTTTAGATGTTTTTACTTATCTTTCCTAGCCTGTCCTTGCAATCTGCACTAAATTGTCTGACCCTTTCTTTGTTTCTCTGAAGTTTCATTTTCTTCTTTCCTCTAATATGTGAATAGGTTCTTCTGACTACCATTTACAATCTTTCCTTCCTGTTGCTTTATTAAGAGTCTTCTTTGCTGCTTCTACGACTGTACATTTTGTTTCTTCCCACATTCTTCTAATTCTCTTCCTGTCTTCTACAAACGTTTTAATTTCCTTCAGATTTCTACAGATACTGTCCTTTTGTTTCTTCTTCTTTAAGAAGCTCTTAATTTCAGTTTGACTTCAGCTATCAATAATTCATTATCTGTTCCATAGTCTGCACCAGGCAGTAGGTTTGCCGCTTGGAGAGCACTCCTCCACCATCTACTGGCATCAATATAATCTATCTAATTTCTGTATTCTCCGTTAGATGAAGTCCATGTGTACAATATTCTTTAATGTTGTTGAAAGCAAGTGCTTGCAATAAAGCAACTGTCCTCACACAAAACTCTAACATCCTTTCTCCTGCTTCATTCCTCAGTCCTAAACCAAAATTTTCAGTGATGCCCCGTTCTCCTTTTTGTATTCCAATCACCTAACATCAGAGGAAAATCTGTTTTATCAGTACTGTATAATACTTGTTTCAAGCTGCTAAAAATTTCTTCGACGTCATCTTCACTTGAATCTGTAGTGTTGCATACACTTGTATGAGCGTAACATTTACTGGGTATGCCTTTATTCTGAATAGAATCATTCTATCGGACACTGGGTTGTAACCCAAAATGTATTTTTTGTATTCTCTTCTAACTATAAATGCTACTCCATTTCTTCGAAGGTTTTCCTGTCCACAGTAATACATCATGGAATCATTGGTATCAAAGTGACCCATTCCTGTCTACCTCAGTTCACTTATTCCTAACAGGCTAGAGAGAGAGAAATAAATAATTAATTACAATAATTAATTGCAAAACTTTAGGATTTTTTTTTTTTTTTTGCGACGCTGCCCAAACACGAAAACAATATTCTCAAGGTGGGTGCGTGGGTCAGAGGGTTACTAGCAGGACTAGTAGCAGGACTAGGATTACTAGCAGGTGAAAAGTAGTATCATCAGCAAGCATAAGTGTTTTGTAGGGTGTGAAAGATACGAGTATTATTTTTTTTTCTTGACTACGCAATAGCGGTAGAGTGTGCTGGATTAACCTTTAGTGCACTTCTATATTTCTGAGAAGCTCAACATGCAACCAACTCATACATTACATCAGTTATACTTTCACACTTGAGTGTCAAGTATTTTGTACCGCTCTTTCTTCATTTTGACCACCAGTCAACGTAACCCTGTGGGTGTGTGCTGGTCTGGATTCCATCTGATGTTCGTTCCACCTCTGCAGCCAGTCAATTCAGATGAAATCGGCACTCTGTCTAGGTCTTCGAGTGCCTGACATACTGATACATTTAAGAAAACATCGAATTATTCTCGAGAGTCGCAGGTGAGTCAGCTGCCATCCTTCCTAGCACTACAACCAAATGCAGGAATCTTTCTGCAACGAAATTCCTCCAGGCCATTATATTTCCGCCTTCACAGCTGAGATGAAGCATTCGGCACATGACGTATAAATTCTCTGGCATCCATCAATCCTCACTCACCCATTTTGTGAGAACAAGGTGCAGCGATTCCTAGTGCTACATCACACACTTGTTCGGTATATTCTTATACATACTATAGTCCGTACTGTTGACTGTCATGGTTGACCTCTGGCTAATGTGCGGCAAACATTCTGTGGAAATAGCAACAATTCAACTTGTTAATAAGTTGAATTACCCTCCGAACTCCTGAGTGAACGTTAACCGGATTTTACTAAAACGATTAGATGCACTCTTTGCGATGGCATTCCTATTCTTCGTATGGATTCCATGCAGCATTTTTTTTTCTTTTTCGTTGAATTTTAACGTTGGCTATAGTTGCTTATGTGTGATTCAGTATCTTCGTAAATGTTACGATTTGGTGTGATTTGGATCACAGTCGAAGCAAGCAAATGCTAAGAGAGGCTAATGTAAATATGTGTCAATTGAGTGGACCGTTCTTTGTGATTTCCCTATTGCCCTGTCTTGTGGCATAATAATAAACCCAAGTTGCGAACGTGTAAAGAAAAAAAATGACTTACCATTACCTAGAAAAATGAAAACAAAGTTTATTAGTACGACTAGTTTCAACTTGTATCAGCTTTCTTCAGGTGCACATTAAAAAAGATATAACCAGTAAAACATAGAAGAAATAATTGTAAACATGACGGAAAGTTAGTGTATATATGAATATACATAAGAATGTTATAAGGAAATAAGGATGTTATTTTGCCTCTTTACAAGGCCTTGATAAGACCTCACTTAGACTATTGTGAATCTGGTCTCCTGGTTTCTGTTGTGATTCTGATATATTGGAGAAAGTATAAAGGTGAGTGTTTAAAATGATACCAGGATTGTGGAATACTGAGTATGACGACAGATTGAGAATTTTTAGACTGTAGACGCTAGCAAACAGAAGAAAGAGGGATGATATGATTGAGACGTACAAACTTCTGAAAGGATCATACAGGATTTCAATTGATGGAATTTTTCAATTTATGGAGGGTAAAGAAAGGACGAGAGGGCATCCTTGGAAGCTGAGAATGAAGGCCCGCAAAGTAGGGTGTGAGGGCTAGATTTTTCTCTCATAGGGTGGTGCGTGATTGGAATGGATTGCCATTGGATGTTGTGAGTGCAAGCAGTGTGAATGAATTCAAGAATAAGTATGATAGCTGATGTGTGTAATATGTGGGCTCCCTCGATGAGTCTCTGACCCCCTGGAGGTCTCTCTTCATAATAATAATAATAATAATAATAATAATAATAATAATAATAATAATAATAATAATAATAACATATTCAGCGTTGAACCGTTGAAGTCTGCGCATTCCAAACTGTTCTCTCGTTGGCTTCATTGTTGAGCGTATGGCATCTCGAACGCCATTATTTGATCGTAGCATAAAGGCAGTCTGAAAGGTTGTAACTCAGGTTGTTGTTCAGATGTGGGGGGGTTTGAGAATGATTTCTCTTGATTCTATTAACAAGTCTAATAACATTGAACGTGGCAACGTTAAATGTTATTAGACTTGTCTCATAGGACTGTATGACTAAGGTTTTCTTCATTAGAATGGGCCGAGAACAGAACATGACTAGACAAAGCACTGGCTCGCGTTCTCCTGTAACTGACGTCTCTCTGATGTTCTTCAATGCGTAACTCGATCGATTTCTCTGTTTGGCCAAAGTATGGTATAACAGTTGCACCAAATGTGGTGAACAACGGGATATTTAAGGTCGTGATGTCTAGGCTTCGGACGGCTCACTAAGGAGCGGATTTTCGGAAGAGTAAATAAAGTTCTTATGTTGTATTTCCTAATAACCTTGGCCAATTTGGGTGAGACAGAGCTTATGTATGGTATAGAAATGCTACCTTTCGCTCTATTAGTCTCTTCATTATTTCGAGCGAGCGGGTGGATTTAATAGGAATTTGTCAATTGTTTTTTGTGAATAACCATTTAGTTGAAAAGTAAACCTGAGAAAATTGAGTTCTTTATTAAGTTCCTTCTCATCATCACGAAGAGTGCGAGCACGATGTCCTAGTGTAGAAATGATTCCAAACTTTTCAGGAGGATAATAATGGGATTGACCGTGGAGATATCTGTTGGTGTGAGTAGCTTTTCTGTAAATCGAAAATTTTAATTTCTCTGAAGAACGGGTCAGTTTGATGTCCAAAAAAGGAAGGCAACCATTAGCTTCAAACTGAGCCGTAAATTTTATGTTCGGATGTTGATTATGTAGATGTTCTAGGAAGTTCAGGAGAGATTCACGGCCATCGCTCCAAATCAGGAAAATGCCATCAATATATCTTTTCCAAATTCTTGGTTTTAAAGGATACGAAGAGATGGCTTTAACTTTCGTTCCGATGAAGAGATATTGTCTGTAGGGGTTTGGCGCTACTGATGATGAAAATGGATTCAATGCGGAGTAGGTTTGCCACTTGGGTAGGAAGAAAAGAGGTAGCTTTTTCGATCTTTGTAAGTAATAATTCTTTAGGAATAGATCTCGGAGATAAAACAAATTTAGGCCTTTACTGAGGACACTTTTCTCTGCATCGGAAAGATTATAACGTGATTTGTTAATAAAAACGTTGTCGGGATGGAGGTATATGTTCGAAGAAGTTGAATTTCTTTGTATTTATCCGTATTATAAAATAATACGGATAAATTATCACGAATGTAAAGTTTCAAATTTAAGAGCTTCGAATTTTCTAATGCGTTTCAGTTTATTGTCATTTGATACTAAACGCACTCTGGCTTTTTTTATTCAGCAAAAAAACCACGTTATCTCAAAAAATTGAACAATCTTTTCTCTCTCTCTCTCTCTCTCTCTCTCTCTCTCTCTCTCTCTCTCTATATATATATATATATATATATATATATATATATATATATATATATATATATATATATATATATATATATATATATATAATATATATTGATAGAATGATATGAATCAAAGGGTTTCTAAGTAACCAAAGCATCATTCTTACCGACTGAGCTACGAAGTATTTCCCCAATGTCGATAATCAATTTAGTAATCATATTTGCGATAACTTATGGATTAGACAGAGAGAGAGAGAGAGAGAGAGAGAGAGAGAGAGAGAGAGAGAGAGAGAGAGAGAGAGCTGGCAGCAGAGTGAAGGGCATTTGAAGGGCATAACAACTGGAAGCGGTGTTCTTATTGATAGAAAGGATTGCCTTGTTTTGATTTACGGCGTAGCAACACAGGTGATGAGGTAAGTGTATTACGTCTGTTAACAGCGTTTATTGTTCAAATTTTCTCGGAATTGAAGAGAAAAGCCGACATTAAATCGTCATTTAAAAAACGTCACCAGGTGTGAATATGATGCGCAAAGTTTGAAGAATAAGGTCATGTGGTTTACATTACGCAAAGAAAGAAACTAAGCTACAGCTTGTCGTGATGTCTGTCTCTTGTCTTAACGAGGATATTCTTGAATTCATTGCATTACGGTAATTATAACACGCTGTCAGAGGCGATGCACGGTGGGAAGGGGAAATGATCAGGAAAGAATTGCACTGTGCGATCGATGATATCTTCAATTTCTACCCGGGCATGAATTGTAGACAAAATAAGCAAGGCGTCGCTACACGGTGTGAGAATGTCTTACCCTGTCATGGAGAAAGCGATGATACGAGTATGAATGACTTTCTCAAAGAGATGAGAAAAAGCAAGACGTTATTGCAGGTGAATTTTATAAAATAATACGGATAAATTATCACTAATGTAAAGTTTCAAATTGACTACCCGTTAAATCTCTCGTTGCAGAGACGAAGTTGAAGCATTGCAGAAAACAAGAATCTAGCGATTGCGTTAAGCGATAGTTGGGGACAGTGAGGGGAGAAAGAAATCCTAAACAAAAGAATACTTTGGGAAGAATATCGAGGTGAGAAATCAGAGAAATTCCTATTAAAACTAAGGATTGTAAAGGCAAATTCGAGCTATTTTTGACCACAAAAGAATGCCTTTGTAGGTAGTAGCTTAAAAGAGTCACCAGTATGACTAAACAGTCCTCATATCAAGAAAATCGACACGCAAATAAATGCAGTGATGAGGACAATAACAGGTTGTGTCAAATCCACTCCTCTCTACTGACTCCTAACTTTGAGCAACATTTCACCATCGAACCTGCGCAGACAAAATGTTCTGGTAAAAGAATACAATAAAATAAACAGCAATCCCCCGTTGCCGATACATGAAAACCTCCTATATATAAATATGAATTGCCTTAAATCACGACGGCCTCCACTAATACTTTCTGAAGAACTAGTAAATAGCAATTTCGAAATGGTTATAAACTTGGAAAGAAAAATTGCCACCAGACGTAAACAACTGTATCCTTCCCAAACAAAATTCGAAAGAGATTGACTTGTTTTATGCAAGTGACGCGATCAGGAGGATACAAGATTTATTTAATTCGCACATGGAAGAAATAAAGAAAAAATTCCAAGCACACCAAGAATATTTAAAGTACTGTAACGATAGTGTAGCAGAAGTACTAGGAAATATTCGTGACATTTCAAGAACTGACGGAAGTGATAGAGACGCAGGAAAGCTTAAAAAGAAAAACACAGAAATAAAACAATAAGCAGACATCGTGAAAATACAGATGGAACGTGTGATGCGAAAAGGAAGGGAACAAGAATTATCTGTAAAGGGAATCCCAAGTGACATGAAAGAAGACTTGTCCACCATAATCCAAACGGTAGCCGCTAATTTTGGAATTCCTGTGCAGATATCACTTCAGTTAGTCGCGAACCTCAACGTTAAAACCAAATAAATTAGCACCAATAATCGCACATTTAAGCAGCAAAAATCTGAGATCGTATTCTTATTGTATGCTTAGGCCAACAACACTTAAGCCAACAACAATAATACTTCAGCAACCACCATTATCGATATATGTAACAGAACATTGGACCCAATACTAAAAAAAAAAAAAAAAGAACTGCTATTTTACGTCCGAAAGACCAAAACGGGAAAAAAATACAAATAGAAGTGGACTAAAGAATCAGATATTTCTGCGAAAAGAGGAGAAGAATCGAGTATATCTAATTGCATCCGTCTCTGATCGAACCCACCTGCCTATATAAGTTGGCAATATCTCATCCACACACACTGCTATGTTCAATGCAAACCCAGGTGAACATCTTCATACAGAACTGAACAGAGTGGAAAGACAATCTGCATGCAAGCCCTGCACTCAGCAATTTACATCCTCACATAAGAAGTATAAAGAAACACTGTCTTGCCCTAGCAGCACTGCTTAACGACACAATGACTAACTTACATATATTAATTCAAATGGAAATTTCTATAGCGTCACGTGCATGCAATATTAACAAAATGTTCAACGCTCCACACCTGGTGTAGAAATCATAAAAGAGGGGGTTTAGGTTTTCTACGTTGTTTCTGCATTCCAACGTGAATGCAGAAATCTGGATAAACGGTATCACTACAAGCACAGCAGATCGCCTTATTCTAATTGGAGATCTCAACATCAGACCCTCCGCAGCTCAGTTGGTATAGACCCTTTGGTCGGAAAGACCTGGGTTCGATTCCAGTCCATGACATGAGAAACCTTTATCTGGTCTCTTTCGACTAAAGGTGAATAAGCCGGTCTCATACGGAGGTAAAGGATTTCTTCCACTCGGAAATTCGGGTTTTTCGTCCCTCCGAACAGGCAAACCGGCTTCGTGAACACATACACACACAGTCATACAATACATACTTGAAATCCCGCATTGAAGGGCTCAACCAGTCCTAAGGGACGGTGGAGGAAAATTGGGGGTATCAGCAGGACAACAACTACAGATCTCAACATCAGTACGTTAAATATTACCTCGACAGCCACGAACCAAGCTCTTATATACCCCGTCAGTAAACATTGACAATAAGCTACCCGACAAGAGAAAAAATATTGAGAAGCACACTAAAAATCATGCATCGATCACATCGACGTAAGAGCGCCTACAAATTCATGCACACCATCAGTAATAACAATAAAAATAGCGGATCTTTATCTAACAGCCATCACTTTCCATAGCACTAGAACCCGTTGCTCCACAAACACGAGCAACACAACTCTGCAAAGTAAACCAGTCTCGAATATCATAGCAAAAACATTATAGACAACCTCATGAAAACTAAAACAGACTACTTAGTTTAGAAGATCCAATAGCTTGTATGAAAACTTTTCCCTCTTTTAAATATACAAAAAGGTTAAAGTTTTAAGAAAGGAAAGCCAACAAACGCAAACCCCTAAATAAACAGCAAAATATTACAAGCATTGTCATCAAGAATAATCTTTGGAACGAATAAAAAATCACTTAATGGCACCCAAATACGATCACTATATAAACAGACAAGGAATCAACTCTCAACCAAAATACGAGCTGCAAAAAGAAACGATTACTTCTAGAAATTTTCTGCGGAGACCACTCAACGAACTGCTTAACACAAAATGCAAACAATCCTTACAAGACTTCGTCGCCAACGATTTCAGTCAAGACACAGAACCGCAACAACTAACACAATCCTTCAACCAAAAATGCGAAAACTTTACCGGCGTCAATAGTAGTTAGTGGACGAGCGTATGCGGTTTTGAACGGACGAGAGGATTTTAAGTCTTTTAAAAAATGCGACATAAGTAACGCGATGGATGGTATTGAAGATGAGTTAGTTTTTGAAGGGAGTGATAACAACAGTTCAGACAATAATACGAAAAGTGACAGTAACGAGATGAAGGAAGACAAACTGAATGCTGCTGGTACAAGTTGTGGTAATAATAATTGAAATTTAAGGTTTGTGAATATTTTTATATAATAATTTTTTTTATAAAAAATGACTCATAAATTTGGGGTGCGAAAAATACGGTACACCCCCTCGCACTGTGAGATAAAAATCTAGCTGTTTCCTGATTGCATTCATTCTCAACTTTCATGGATATCCTCTCATCCTCGCTCATACCCTCCATAAAATGCAAAATTCCATTTGCTGGTATCGGCCCTCCTTCTCCTGTCAACTAGTCTGCCCGCCTCGAATCTCCACATAATATTGCACGGTCCCTCCTTTGCACCCTCTCCACTGTATCGCCTCGGAAATCAGGAGACCACATCTGCGCACAGTAGTCCAGATGAGTCGTACGACTCATATTATAAGTGTCAGTGGTATTTGCAAAGGATAATACAAAATTAACAGGGAACGGAATGAAAGGAATGGGGAACAGTGTATAAAATGTAGAATTATAGAACAGTTAATTGTTATCGATAATGAAAAGTGTTAAAAACGTATGCGACTCACACGCCAAAGTCAGACTGACTACAGTGAATCAGTAATAAGTAGCACAAGTCGATTAAGGATTAGATAATCTGGAAACCAATCTTTATTCCATAATTACACTTCACTCGAGCAAATCCTTTCTAAGTAAGTGGGATCCAGTAATCAGGGTGATGACGTGCATCGACCACCTAAAGATTTCACCAATGCCAGCAATAAGATTCGAACCGATAGTCTGCCGGTTCGAGCAGACTATCGGATCATTCCAGACTAACTTTCCAGACTAACATTCCAGACTAACATGCATCATTCCAGACTAACTGGAATGATGCATGCTATGCTTGATAGCGAGCTTTTGTTGAACAGGGCACATCCCGATTTCGTTATGTGGGGATTAAGAGTCTGACAAATTTGCTTACCTTTTTTAGGATTGTCACGAAGATGTATGATGACTGCAATGATGCGACGTATTTCGATTTCAGTATTAAAGTATAAAATTGTAACGGACAGCACAAGTAACTAAAGACCTAATTGGTGCCATCTGTTGTTGGATAAAGAGAGAGAGAATAAAATTATTTATTTGATCTTAAAATAATTGGTTCTCAAATCACGTTTTTGGTAAATCGATACAGCCATATTTGTTGAGGTTTGTGGAATGCTTTAAAGCTGCTTCCGATTCCAAAAACAGCGAGTCTCTGACTCCTGATGACCTGCATAGCATGTTTGCTTGTGTGAAGGGGTATCCAAAGCATGGTCTGCTTTTCCCGACTGACTACAACGATAGTACATGATATATTTTTTTGTTCTCCAAGAAGGACGTTAACAGATCTTCCTGTCTACCCACAGTAAGCCGGATCACAGGTAAAGTACAGGACACTTCATACACTCCTGGACGGGGAAGGAGAGAGAGTTTGTCCTTAGGTGAATGAATGCACGTTGCCAGTTTGATATGTGACTGAAATGTGGTGTGGGGCTGATATTTATTAAGCGTTCTGGATATATTTTCGAATGTATCCTGAATGTTTGAGATGGCAACAGTTTTGCTGTGGTATCGTGAATTAGGTGACAAAGCGAGTTCCGTTTTGAACTAATTGTTGCTGTTCGCATGCTATGACAAACTGTTTTTGTGCTCTGAAGATGCTGAGCATTGATATCAGCAAAGAATTAAATAAATATTAATTATTTTCTTGTTATTCTTCCGTTGTGAATAAAATCTTGTAAATAAAGTAATCACGAACTGTCTATCGACAGTTAATCACTACGTCACGCAGGTTTTCAGAATTTTCAGTGATGAAGAACTCTCGACAGATTTCTATTTTTAAATTAACTTTTAGGGATCAAGTGTAACTAGAAAAACCCTCTTTCTATACTGATTTTCTCAAAGCGCTCACACAAACTAACTTGTTCATTTCTTATTCCTCGGAAAAATTTCTTACTTCTTACTTATTTGCGCTTCTCGTGAAACCAGAATCCTGTTTCAGGACTAATTGGAAGGAAAATAACAATCCGGACCGAAATATTAGAAGAATGTTCCCGTGTTGAGTGGAATCTACCAATAACATACGACTAACAACAGGCCACCTTTGATTGCGTAGTAAGTAGTAGGAAGTACATGCTGTTACTATTATTATATTATTACAAGGTATTATGCTTTCTTCTGAAAGGCTCGCTTGTTTTAGGGTGGGATCTCCTTACTAGAGTGACGTTCTGTTGAAAAGCCCTTATATGGGTTATTCACATACCACATGAAAATCGAATGCTGGTGTTTTCAAACTGAAGACATCGACGATACCGATTGAATTGCTCCAAGGTGCCGGCGATAGTTTGTCCAGAGGAGCTATAAAAGTCCCACTGAAACTATCGTCTTGTGAAATTGCCAGGTGCAAGTGTCTCGACTAACACGAATTATGGAATCATAAAGAGAAAACCTGAACCCATTTTTAGCCATGCATCATCTGCTCAATTCCAGGCGAATAGAAAGGGCTGATGTACTCAACCTCTCAAAACCTGAAGACACAGTATAACCGGAGAATGTGGATGAGCACAACATGTTTCGAACAACTTCTAAACGGGGGTGTAGCAACATTCAACCATTAAAGATTACCACGTTTTTCAAACACATTTTAAAACACAAAAGGGAGGCGGCGAGAACAACACAATTGGACAGCAGAGGAATAAGAAGAAAAATCTCACAGAATGAACTTATCGTGCTTTGTGTTAATTGGATCAAAGGGTATATGTTAGATCGCTTTGTGGTTTCATAATAGCATGAAGCCACTAATCGATTTTGCTTGGAGACAATATAAAGGGGGTGGATAGGGTAACAAGCTGGCATGGTACATAGCTCTTCATAGAAATACCACAGAGTGATCATCAAGGGTGATCATCAACCAACCTCACCCTTCATGAGAACTTTTCACCCTGCATTTAATGGCTGTTTTCAACGGGATGACGCACATGTCGGTATCATCCAAGACTGGTTGTAAGAACATGATAATCGACTTTACCTTAATGACGTGGATCCCCTCAGTCAGTAGATATCAATCCCATTAGTATTCTTCGGATGTTGTAGAACAAGATGAGTAAATAAATGGGCAATCAATGCATGAGCACAACACACTGGTTGTGCTCATCCCTCTGTTTAAGACACAGTTTAAAGTAATAATGATATTTGCACTTTCAGCTTGCAGCTATCTGAACTTTCAAAGATCATCCCTCCGTGAGGTCGTGTTTCGAGAACTATTCCACCATAAGCTGATGGGGTTTTAATAATACGACAAAATACTCAAGGAAATCAAACGTTAAAAATCGGAATCTGCTACACAATGTCTATTGCTGATTTTCTAGAAGAAAAGCAATCGCGATTTCCCACTCGGCCTATTAACATAGAAAAAGAACTTTAGGTTCATTTCCTTTAGAACCTGGGCGCTCTGCTCAGAACTGTTTAGCCACTTTTTGAATACATTCCAGACAAGATGCACGAAACACCATTAGCACATCGGAGAGCGATTTGAATTGTCGAAACAGTACCTACACATAATCTACTTTAACGTAATGGAGTAGCCCCCTAAGTCAATAGATCGAATCCAATCAGTTTCAATCAGAGTAAAATATCGACTTGCATGAATGGGCTGAAAGGACACACGTTGGATAAAATTAGACTCTTTTCAATGGTAATTTGAGTTAAGTTAGATAATGCAATAATTGGACAGAAGTGAGCTTGTTTTATAGAGCTGAGTTTTATTTAAAGAAAAAGAAAAGGATAGACGAATTCCCCCAATCGCGTTGGCAGCTTGTTGGGGTTACCACACTCTAAACGTTTGAAGATTCCGAAATAACATGCTTAATATGAAGCAACTGCGTTGTGTTCTACGTTACGTTTCCATCACATAAAAATGTTTATTTGCAAGAATGGACTGAAAGGACACACGTGGATGAGACTCTTTCAATGGTAAGCGTTAATAATATATCCACTGGTTCAGTAGATCAATAGAAACAAATTGAAAGACTCAAAATAAACTTGAAGTGCAATTTACAGTATTAATAAACAAGTCTCTCTCTCTCTCTCTCTCTCTGTGTGTGTGTGTGTGAGGGGGGGGTACTATAGCATCATTATAGCGGCAATATCTCTCTTTCTGTGTATCAAGTTCTTTAGATGCATTGCATGGGAGGGATATGAACGGTCTTTGTTTGTAAAAGCTTTTGTTGATTAAACGGTAAAGTGTGCGTTTGCCTTCCTCTTGCAGTTCGCCAAGTGAGAGAGAAAGAGAGAGAGAGAGAGAAAGAGAGAGAGAGAGAGAACAATTTCGCAGAGCGTCGCAGTGTGTGTATGTTTGCAGATGAAATTCGGAAATCCGAGTGTCGGTTTTGATAAGACACAGACCTGGCGCGCGCACACTGTATGTGTGTGTGTGTGTGTTCACATTCTATTTAACAAACACGCCTGTTTTCTGGCGCAGTTCGTTCACTGCCAAAGCTACTCTGTTCAAACATTCCGTGTGAATAGCGGACCGCATTTATTACCGGCGAACTAATTTGCGCGTTATTTCTGCCCTTGTATGGCCTTTATCATTCGCATTGCCCGGAATAAATCCAACAAAGGCAGAAATCAACGCGTACACACACACACACACACACACACACACACACGGATCACAAGAGAAATATTTTTTACACTCCCGAATCAAAGATCCATTTCAAATTTAAAGCCATCCCACACTATGGTGATGAACGTTTGTTAACATCTTTTTTAACAACTCCTCTGCTTACTGGAGACCCATAATGCTTTGAAAAAATTTCTTCAAAAGATTTCAGCTATTTAAGCTTTGGCCAAAATTTTCGTCGGTGGGTTTCATAATGGAAAAAGTTACGCTCCAAAGTGGTATTTTTGGCGAGATTATTACACATTCCGGAATTAAATTTCATCGCAGGAACAGAGAAATCCGGTCTTCATTATTTCAGTTATTCGAGGACGAGATTTATACATGTCACAGTAAAGTGTGAGAAAGCGTAGTGTTAGGCTTAGGGTTAATGCTGCCAATGCAAAGAGCCGTTTTCGCAACGAAGCAAAGACAATTTTGTGAATTTGGTTATGTAAAAAGCCATAGTCGACAATATAACATCTTATCGAATAATATATTCCACGTCTGCCACTCAGAGGAATTCGGAATCACTGAGTAGCCATTGCTACTCCTCTTTCTCAGCACTCAGCTACAAGGAAATAATGGCCTTTGCCCTTCGGTTGGCAAGACCTGATTTCGAAACACCCTGTCTAGACAGCGATGAACGTTTATTAAAGCCTCTATTTAGAGAAATATGGGGAAGGAGTGTTCTGGCTTCGATTCTCGTCGGAGATGTGAGGAGCTGAAGGATCTTCCTCGGCCATAGCCAAGTTAGCGGGTCTTGGGCATGGACAGCAGGATTTTTTTCCCGGTTTATCCTGGGGTTTTTCATCCTGCAAAGCAGGAAAACCGGCCTTGAGAACTCAACATTACAGGACATACGATACACCGGGACGTAGGGCTGACCACCTTATCTTGTGGACGGTTTGAGGTTCGATGATTAATAAACCCTCGATACCCAAAGTAAAAGAGGATATGATGAAGATGAGATGAGATAATTATATCAATATATGAGTACCATAGTGCCTGACACAAAACCATGGTGGAATAAGCAAGAAATAAGCTCTAGAGACCAAATAAGCTTATATATTAATTTCCAGTAGCTCATTTCGTGCTGTTCTGTTCTTTGCAGATCTCTTTCAAAGTGTTGCTGTACGCTTAGAATGTTATTTGAAGAAAGAACACTTCTTTTAGTTTGTCGGCAGTTGCTGTTTTTTTCTTCCTAATGCTGACTTGCCAGGTATCAAGAAAAAAGCTGTTTGTAGTCTACTTTCTATCTGTTGGAAGTTTATTTTGCACTTGGTTAGACTATAATAAATTTAGTTTAATCCTTTATCCAAGCGCAATTTTTTTTTTTTTTTGCTTACACTTGGATAAAGGATTAAACTAAATTTATTATAGTCTAACCAAGTGCAAAATTAACTTCCAACATCTTTCTCTAAATCCAAAGTAATTTAATCATGAGGTGGTACACCGGTTGGCAACTCGTATAGGTAAATATGACCTCCCCATTGCTTCTGCCTTAGTTTCACCACTCTGGGTCTGGCTCCCACTGACGAGATCACAATAAAGGTCGAAACCGGTTGGAATCTTGGGTTATGAATGGCAATGCTGTAGCTGGTGATGAATGGCAATGCTGACCTCAGTTTTAACTGAGGCTCGGCTGTTGCTGTCACCCAGGGCCTGAGTGGTGGGGGAAATGAATGGCAATGCTGTAGCCTGTGAAGTTAACTGAGGCACGGCTGTTTCTGTTACTCCTCTTCCAGATGAGCAAATGAGCGTTTCTGACTTTCTGATCCTGTGGGTCGTTTATTATTGGGTGATCCGGCGAATTTTACGAGTTTTTGGAGAGGTATCCTCGCACTTAAACAAAGGGAAACCGGTCTGGGTAGTGGCCCTTCCCTTAATGCATAGCAGTATACATGTCCGTAAGGAGATGTGCTTTGCATTATGGGAAATACTGAGACAAGGAGTGATGAAAGTTTGATACACCTTTGCTACGAGTTGCCAAGGGATGTACCACCTTATCCCAGTCCTGAAGATATTTTCAGGGGCAAACGTTGTTTGCTTACACTTGGATAAAGGATTAAACTAAATGTACTACTTTCTATCTGTTTTTTATTATTTGTACATGATGTATTTTCTTGTTCATCTCTATAGTTTGTTCAAATCATCTCTTACTTCGTTTTATTAATTTTATTTTAATGCATACACCTCTGCAAATGTGTAGCGACATGAGATTATTCAGTTCTTTATTATTTCTGACGACAAACTTGATGGAACTAATTGAGTCCCGATCGATATTCGCAGATGATTTTGCCTAAGGCGTCTGTAGAAGTTAAACAAGGCAGAGTGGGCAGTCGTGTTAAGCTTATCTTTCAGTCTTTGCTGCGCAACTGATATTTCATCTGAGTACACGCTCTGCACAAGTCTGTTATTGTTCTTCTGCTAGCAATTGAAGTTGTCCAAGACACGTGCCGAAGGCTTTCATGTAGTTAAATAAGTCATAATGAATCAACACCTCCAAACTTGAGGAAAGCTACTATGTTTCATTATCTTAGATTCTGATGGACATTGCAACCTTTTTTGGAACTTTCTTTCGAGTAAATCAGATCAGCAACTACCAGAGACGTAACAAATCTATTAATGTCCAGGATTCGAAACGTCTTTATGTAAATATTAACAAGAAAGGCTGTAAACATAAGCAAGGCAATAGCTTTACATAAAAACGATAATTGACCTATGACCTACAATGAGTGGATTCCAAAGAAGCTTTGAAGGAAATGTTCAATTTGTATGTAAAAAATTGCCTTAATTATGCCATTATATAGTGCAAATTAAATCTGTTTCTTTCAACATATGTTATAAAGAAATATAAATAATTTGCTATATTCTTTTGGTTTATTAGTCGATCATAAATATTAAAAGATCTACACAATTGTCAACAAGTTTCACTAGCTATTCTGTCTGGCTTCTTCAGGAGAAGAAAGTCGATACAATTAAGTTTACCAGTAAAAAGGAAGAATCGAGTAGCACAGTCAAATCAAGTAAAATTAAAAGTCAAATCAAGTCATTGTTCGTTGAGCTTGTCATATAGTTTTTCGCGAAATGAAATTCTTGTAAAATAAGTGAATTTATTAGGCTTTTCCAGATGTCTCTCAGTATCATACCTTGATTTCTGTTTAGATTATCTCCTGTCTGGAGTACAACTGCAGCTTCTTTGAAGTTTCTACATCTAAAATCTTCTTCTATATAAGGCATGAAGCTGTTATCCCAATCGATGGAGTGGTGAGAAATCGAGAAATAATGGGTTAATCCTGAAGTGTGTCTGTTCAGTTGTGGTTAACATCTCCTATACGTTCTTTTTTTCGAATTTCTAGGCTTCTTGAAGTTTGGCCTATATAATTTAACCCATAGGAACATGGGATGTTGTACGAACCTGCGTATTTGTAAAAGGCATTACTGTCCTTAGGAGATTTCAAGATGTGTCGTATAGTTTGACAGGTTTAAGAGCAACTCTGACGTTGAAAGACCTCATGAGTTTGGCCATTTTTGTTGAAACTGAGCGGGCATCAGGGATGGAGATAGACAATGCATATTGTGAGGTAGTTACTGCGGATTGTTCCTATGTAGAATCTTTTGGATTATAATTTTTGGATAACCGTTGTTCACCAGTGTTTGAGATATGAGAGTGAGTTCATTAAGGAGATCTTTTTCTTCTGAGATAATATTGGTTGATCTATTTTTAAGCATATGTATAATGCTGAGTTTTTGTGCATAATGGTGAGCTGATTTGAAATGTAGGTAACGTCCAATGTCTGTAGGTTTTCGATATATTGTGAGCTTGATTTGTCCATTCTCTTGTTTCTTTATTAGTGTGTCTAGAAAAGGTAATTTACTGTTCTTTTCCAGCTCTAAAGTGAACTTTATTTTCTGGTGGAAAGAATTTATTTTCGTAAGGAATTCAAATAAGAGGTTTTCTGTGTCTTTCCAAATAATGAATATATCATCTATGTATCTCCACCAAATCAACGGCTTTGGATTTACTTTGGACAGGATATCAGCTTCCAGTTTTTCCATGAACGAATCAGCGCAGGGAGGTGACAAGGGACTGCCCATGGCTAAGCCATCAAGTTGTTCATAAATAGTATTATTTACTTTAAAATAATTTGATTTGAGGCAATGACGAAAAAGCTTAACTATGTCATGTGTATAGAGATTTTCTATGATCTTGATAACTTCTTCAACAGATACGTTTGTGAATAACGACACTACGTCAAGACTTGCAAGTATGTCTGTATTTAAGATGGTGATGCCTTTTAATTTTTCCTTGAAAGGCTTAGAGTTCTTTACGAAGGAATCTGATTTCTTTATATTATCTTTCAAAAGACCGGCTAGGTATTTAGCTAGTAGATATGTCGGACAATTTCTACCGTCGACAATCGGGCGGAGCGGAACTCCAACTATGTGCACTTTTGGTGCATCATATAAGCATGGCTTCAATGGGTGTAGAGAGTTTAGACGTCGTTGTAATTCTGAAGGCCACCTCGTCATATTAAGTAATAGGAAATTGGTCTAGTTTTGATTTTGTGTAGTTGGATTTATATATAATATGCGATAGATTGATGTGTCTGAAACTAAATCACTGATCTTCATTAAGTAGTGTTTGGTGTTCGAAATAACCGTCGAGTTGCCTTTGTCTGCCTTGAGGATGATTACGTTTTTGTTCTTTTTTAAGTGTGAGAGAACACGCTTTTCAGAAGGAGTTGTGTTTGGTTTTGGTGGTTCTGAGGTTGAAAGGATGATGGTGCTTTTTATACGAATATCATTTGCTACTGTTTCCGAGAATGAAAAAAGTCACTTTTCTATGTTGCTTATGAAATCAATCTTCGGAATGTGATCTGGAGAGATAGCGAAGGCTATCTCTCCAGATCACATGAAACCTTTTTTTAGTATGTCAGATTCTGGTTTTGATAATGTGTTTTCCGAATGGTTGAAAATACCTTTTTCATCTGGGAGACCCGGTCTTGCGTCGTATATTCTTTCATAGAGTCTATTGAATTTATTAATTTGCGATTCTTTACTGGCTAGAAAAACTTTGTTAAAACTATTAACAGTTCCATGCATTATACATAAGAAGATTTTAGATGTAAAATCTTCAAAGAAGCTGCAGTTGTACTCCGAACAGGAGATGATCTAAACAGAAATCAAGGTATGATACTGAGAGACATCTGGAAAAGCCTAATAAATTCACTTATTTTACCAGAATTTCATTTCGCGAAAAACTATATAAACAATGACTGAGACTCCACGCTTATGATGTTACGCGTCAGTTTTAATTTTACTTGATTTGACTGTGTTACTCCATTCTTCCTTTATACTAGTAAACGTAATTGTACCGACTTTCTTGTCCTGAAGAAGCCAGACAGAATAGCTGGTGAAACTTGTTGACAATTGTGGAGATCTTTTAATATTTATGGTCGACTAATAAACCAAAAGAATATAACTCAATTTGAATGTTAACTGACCCAATAATTTGACAATAATAAATAATTCGCTTTAATTCTGTCTACTACTAGTGAACAAAATCAAGAATTCTGAAGATTCCAACAGCTGGGTGTTGAATCCAGTAGGTAGGTTATCAAAATGATAAAGTTGCATGCAAAATCATTTTCAAAAGAAAAAACGAAGGAAAACTTCTAGACATGTTTCAATAATTCCAAGAAAATATTTTACATCTTTAGCAGAGCAGCTATAAAAATATTAAGAAGCAATCTAGAACAAAAAACGGTAACACTTCTGGTGAGTATTTCTTCAAAAGAGAGAAAGGCACTCGAGTAACCAACAGGTGGAATCGCAACAGTGTTAGCTGGAAGGCAAAACGCTCCTCTGAGGTTTTAAAAGAACATCTGCTCAGGAAGAACGTACAGCGAGGTCACCAGGGTAGAGAAATGCTTTGAATACTCAAAGCAGGAAATCAATCCTTCCTTCCTTCTGCCTAAAAGATTCTCTCTATTCGTTGTATTCACTTCTTTTATCTCTCAGCTCTCACTGAAACTTAGTTGACGCAGGAAAAATCGCCTTGGATGCAGAGCTGCGAACGCGAAAATTCACATTCACGAAGTAACACGGAAGGAATCTTTCAACAAATCAACGAATAAAAAAGATCGCATTAATTTTTGTGTTTGTTAATTTTTTGCCCAGGATAATTTATTATTATTATTATTATTATTATTATTATTATTATTATTACATAATGCTACTTCCGCATTCGTTTAGTCTACAAAGATTGAAGGGCTGGTAATGGTTGCGTCACAAATTGGGAATTTTAGAGATGGAAATTTGTTAATTTGCATGCGGAAGCTTCTGTCACTTACAACTTCGGTCAGGATTAGTGCATCAATATTTGTCAAGATATTGTTCAGAAGTGTAATCAGTGTTAATTTATGCTCCCTTATATTTGTTGTTCAGTGTAATCAGTGTTAATTTATACTCCCTCATTTTACTAGGAAACGTTTGAGACCGCTTTGTAGGAGCAAGCAATAAAGGGAAGACGAAAACCTTGATCCTGACAAACAAGCAACTTGAAATTCCGAGCTACATAACTGGACACTGGCCCACATGCTTCAAAAACCTACGTCATCAAGCAAGGAAAAATAAAAATAAAATAAAAAATACAGTTTTGTTGTATTTGTAAAAAACCTAACTTTTGTTGATTAAAGGTATTTATAACAAGGATGATAATACTCGAGTTTATGCAATTTCAATGAATCCGACATAACCAGTCTCCCGATTTAGTGCATTAACCTCCTCCCTATCTTCCATCCTTAAGAGCAACCTATAAATTATTTCTATCTGTTATATCATGGAGATCTTAAATCTGGGCGAACATATTCGGTCCGAAATGTAAATTTTAAGGTTTGAAGTTTTTAAAGAAGTGAATAAACAACACTTCCGCAAATTCCAGACTCACTGTTTTATGCACAAATATAAGAAGCATAACGAGACACTGGTTTACACCGATAACACTGCTCAACAACATCTTGACAAACAGAAATGTACTAATCCTGCCTGCCTGAAGTTGCTAAAAGTGGCGCAGAAGCTTTCGCATGCAAAATTAACTACTACCAGGCCCACACCCTATGTAGACCAAACGTAGAAGGAGGCGGAATTACGGAATTCATTAAGGAAAAGTCAACGAAAACCAAACCGTTTCGAAGATGCTGAAAGCACTAATTTTAGAGATCGCAACTCTGAGAGACAACTGAGAAAACAGACGGTTTCAAATACATGAAAAATAACATACAGCCCCTCCGATTAAAGATCTTCTAAACTTCCTTCATGAACTAGTAACACGGCTAAGCGTCATTGACGACCGTGCAACAGAGCAGCTCCTCTTAACAGGAAACATTAACATAAATACTCTTGGCCATTTTTCTGTTACCACTAACACATATCGTGATATACTAAGTCAATAAAACATAAACCCTACCATAAAATCCCCAACAAGAGAAGAAATATTCAGATATTCCCTAATACACTCATGGATAGTCCTGCCTCATCAGTAATTAACACTTCAATCGCCGTTCACCACCTCATATCAATTTCATTCCACTGGTCGCCCACACAACTAGGCGCTACAATAACTTATATCGCGCAGTTGTGAGAGAGAGGATCTAAAAACTACTACTCAAAAACCTGCCAAAAATTTAAGCACTTGCACAACGCTAAAACCGCGGGCTCGATATAAACACAGTTAGCAGAGCAGATAACATCTACATACTAAATACCTCACAGAAACTACAACCCGCAACCCCTGCACTCCATCCATAAAAGTACCGAGCAAGACAACCAGTGTATACTAATTGCATTCTCTTCATAAATGCTAACCCTAGCTTCACATTTTGTGGAATTAGCCCACCTTAACACAACTTAATTTACTTATCATTATTATTGTCGTTATTATGGTTGTCATTACTGCTATCCACTTCTGCGAACTCTGCGACCAGAGCAGAGATGGCGCTGTGATAACTGTACAAATGGAAATAATGTGTATGATGATAATCTCGGTCAAAAATGTTCATTTATCAAAAAGCGATATTTTATTTTCATAAGGTAAACCGAAAAATATAATAACTGGAAACGATTACTGTTAATTAATACTATGATTATTTGATAAATATTTATCAACTGCAAATCAGTGATATCATTATGTAAATAACAATACTACATAAATTATGTTCTATATCAGTTTTAATAAAATTATTATAATTTTAATATTAAATTAAATAATTTTAATAATAAATTTTAATTGCATTAGTTATGAAGATTAAAATAATAATTAATTGCAATCTGAACTGAAACACTTGGAAATAAAAGTAGTAGAGTTGATTCAAGTTTATTTATAGAACACGCGTCTAATGTATTTGAGAAATTTCTTAACATTAATATTAAAATTATTATTATCTGAGAGTCATCGCGGCACAACACACATCTGCTTGTTGCTGTACCTTTTATGGAAATCGTTCCCACTGCCTGCAAAGGGAAGCCATTCTTCTCACGCACCGCTGTATGAAAGAAACATCGACCTCTCACATCTTTCTTGATTGCATTTATTCTCAACTTCTGTTATCATCACCAAGGAAACCGGGAGACCAGACTTGCTCACAGTATCCCAGGTGAAGTTATAGCAATGGCATTGTAAAGAGGCAAAGTGACTTTCTTATACTTAAATATCAATATATCCCTTTTAGCAGTGCAATTATCCTCTGAGGTGAATTCACAATCTTTGCTTGATTCCTCTGATGGACACTTTCGCCTTTACTAAAACTTCAAGATCCGTAGCTTGATCAGTTTCTTCTAGAATAATCACGTTACTATACTGCATCATTGGATATCTCATCGCACATAACTTTACATTTACTAACATTGAATTGATAGCAATTTTCACATGGCCACAGTTTCAGTTTACTCAAATCATTCTGCAAGTAATACATGCGTTGCATTTCTGATAACTCGGGCTAACTTGGCGTCTTCAGCGAATAGCTACTCTCCTTTCCCATGTAATTAATGTAAAAACTGAACCAAGGAGTGAACCCTTTGTTACATCACTGGCTAACTAAATACACACACACATCCCTCCTACGCCATGTTTTGATATTTATCAGTCAGTCAGTCACACTCTTTACCAAGCGAATAGCTTATACTCCAATCCCATATCCTCCAGCCTATGTAACAGTCTTTGGTGGTATCCCGTGGACTGGTCCAAACAGTCATGAATATACGGTGATAGTTTGGACTGGTCTGACACAATCATAATTATTAAGAAATGTAGAGCAGGTTATCAAACATGTAAACCAAAGCCGTTCATTGCAGATTATAGATTGTCTGTCAACCCATTTCTGTATGCGTTTATTTGCAAGCTTGTCTAAAATTTTCATTACCACTGCAGAGATACCATTGAATCAATAGTTAGACACACACCTGAGTTTCTTCACCAAGTGTAAAGGTAGCGTTGAGCTCTTCCAAATTGCATACCCAAGGTTGGTAGCGTTTAGCAAACATAGGTAATAATTAGTTGAGCAATCTATTCTGTATCTCTCACTCGCTATCATCGTCATTCTGTAGAATTATTCTTTGGCTTTCATGTTTTCATTTAATTGCAATATAACGATAAAATTCTTTAGGATTGTCTTTAGCTTACAGAGGAAGTTCCTTACAACAATTTTAATTATTGCAGCCTGCGTCTTCTAATTTTCTTAACTAACCTTCCTCCTTATCCATGCTATATTCCTTCAACATCTGCTTTTTCTTAGAAATTGTTATCTGATGACACTGCTATCCATTTCACTTTTACGCCATTCATTCTTCGAACTCTAGGGACACATTCAGATATTGTATCATCGATGTACTTTTTGAAGTCCCCATGTCTTCCTATTTAGCAACCGACATCATGGGATTGAACTCTTTAGTTGGTCACAATTTAATGATTCTCAATTCAACATATAACCTTTTCTGAGTGACTCATCCATATATTTCGCCAACCTCCCAGGTCGGTACAGCATGTCCAGATGACGTCACAAATTGGAGGCAGAACACTCATGTTTCTAACTTACTCGCCACATCTCAGACGATAATCAGCTCTACACTGCACTTGTATTTGACCTCGCTGACATATCACAAAGTTTAAAGAACTTTTCATGCAACTCTAAATTAATTTGGCTTTCTTATTCTTCTCCTGAGATTTCATCGTCTGCAATCTATAGGGTGGCCCATAAGTCAGAAAAGGGTTAAAACATTTTATAACTTTTTTGTTTATTAATTATTTTTATTCTTCTTTGTTATAATGAAATAAGGAACTTTCAAATTATTTTATTAGTAATGAAATTACTAATAAAATAATTTCATTTTAATTATTTTATTAGTAAATAATTAAACGTTCGGTTTATTTGCCAGTGTATTTTATCATCACCAGCATCTGGTGCGCTAGTTGGTCTGTAACAATTCCCCCCATTGTATTTGATCTTAGACTTCACTTCACATCACATCAGATAGCTTTAATCTCACTGCTGGAAATATTGCTAATGTTTCATGGTTTCTACCCTAACTAGGTTCAAATTATTCGATATCTTAGCGTTTATGTATATCCTTCCTAAAACTACTGCATCATTTACACCACATGCCTGTGAGAAATCATTAACGTGAACAATTTCAGTCACGTGATATTCACCAAGGTCCTGATTCTTTTGTCCTTTTTTTTGTCTTTTTTTGTCCTTTGTCCTGATTCTTTTGGCAT
The DNA here is from genome assembly GCF_054136105.1 of Typopeltis vanoorti. Taxonomy (NCBI): domain Eukaryota; kingdom Metazoa; phylum Arthropoda; class Arachnida; order Uropygi; family Thelyphonidae; genus Typopeltis; species Typopeltis vanoorti. The sequence goes on along the minus strand of NC_143571.1, from coordinate 93,791,676 downwards.
TTGTGCACTTCCATAATAAGTTACCATCATACATTTTGCATACTCCGCCTGCGTATGTATGATCCAGTTGGACTACCTTCCGATCACCATCTAATGCTTCACTTATACAGACGACATTACAATATACTTAATAAATCTGAAGCAATTGCACACACAAAATCCTTCTTTCCTCACGTTCACTTCTGTGATCGGTGAAATTCAGCTGCCACCGAAAACACATTCACAAACATCCATGACCGTGAGGGAATTCGAACCCACAGCCTGCTGGTTGGAGAGTAGATACTCTAAGCACTTGGACAAGCTCACTGATAACTTTTTGCGTCATTTTTATTTATTTTATTCTTTATTATTTTATTTTCCTGCACATGTTTTCTTTGCAAATATGTTACAAGCACATTAAACGAAGTTCTTCAAGGCTTCATGCAGAAACCGATTAATCAGTTGAGTATTCCAAGAAAATTCCTGTTGGGCATATAAAACTCAAACTGAAAATGAAAAAATAGGGGGGAAATTATACGATTCCGCGTAACTGACCGTATTCGGTGTACAAGGTCATTCTATTTTCTTCTCACATTTGTAAAATGATACGTGAGTTGAATTGCACATTCTGATAGAATACAATGTAAGAGTAGTTAGGAGGGCGGGGGGGGGGGGTGACCGAGATGGGAGTACCTTGCAAATAACAAGTATGTGCTAATAAGAGGATGCGTAGCAGACTCAAAGTAGTGAGATATGCAGGAAATTCTTCAAATTGAATTCGTTCGTCCCTTAGGAGGGGAAGAGTACATTGGTGAGGGGTTACGATTAATTAATGCAGCACGTACTTCACTCCTGCGCTGCACCCAATAAAGGTAAGTATTTATGCTCGTGCGTAATCTGCGTGTTCACGAGGCCAGTTTGTCTGATCTAAGAGACGAAAAATCTAATTTCCGAGAGGAAAAACCTTCGTAGACCGACTAACTCACTATTTGATTGAAAACCTGAAAAGGTCTTCTCGTGTCACAGAGGGGATTCGAACCCGGGTATTTCATCGACCAAAGGGCTCGTTTATACCAACTGAGCTGAAGAGACTCATGAAGAAAACTAGTTTTACAAATATGAGAAGGTTAAAATGAGTGATTGAAAGTAGAACGGCAGTATTCTGATGAACACACGCACGCGTACGCACACACGCACACCTTTCATTGGAACAGCTATCCTAGAGAACCTTGCAAATCATGACTACTTGGTAATTACTTTAAAATTAGTCAGTTGAAATTGAAAGACGTTTACCGAACACTTCCTGATTGTGTGTGTGTGTGTGTGTGTGTGTGTGTGTGTGTGTGTGTGTGTGTGTGTGTGTGTGTGTGTGTGTGTGTGTGTGTGTGTGTGTGTGTGTGTGTGTGTGTGTGTGTGTGTGTGTGTGTGTGTTCATCAGAATACTGCCCTTCTACTTTCAATCACTCATTTTAACCTTCTCATATTTGTAAAACTAGTTTCCTTCATGAGTCTCTTCAGCTCATTTGGCATATAAACGAGTCCTTAAAATTCCTGTGAACTATATCGTAAAGAAAATTGGCTTACATTTTGAAGTGCAGTAAAATGTCTCAACAGATTTCGAGACCTCGGAACAGCGCGATCAGATTAAGGAGAAGAAATGAACGCAGACTCAAACATCCAGTAATTTACTCATCATCTTTTCTGTACCATCAAAAACTCGTTTTTCCTTATTTTTCAAGTAATCGTTTGCAGAATCAATTAGGTCACTCTTTAAATTTAATTCTAGAGGTGTTTTCGCATTCCTGATTCCAGATTTCAATATTAATCACTTCCCTTCTCGCGTACGAAAAGCGGGATCTGAAAGCAACTGTAACCCAATATTTCTCCATTCAGGGGCGTGTCCATCGTCCTTAATCTGCTTGCTTCGATCGATGAGTATCAGGAGGCGCTTTGAGTTCTGCGATAGATTTCGACAACCTCCATCTCTCGGATTTCATGGATCCGTTTGAATTAACGTTAGAGCGATGCAGGATTGTCCCTTGCGTTAGCAGAGGATAAATCATTAAAATCGGAATAATGTTACTGCTTCCATGAAATAAATCGCGTATTAACATACTTAAAAGCTGCATCTCTTGATGAATTGAAAAGAACCCACGTTACCAGTGTTTTTTAATAATCCAGAGAAATTTGAACAGAAAAAGAGAAAAGAATCAAAGCGCGTGTTGGTGGATGAATCGAAACAAAAAGGCAAGCAAAGGTGTGCATGCTGTTAGTTTGTCGCAGGCAGATGTGGTATCCGCTCGGTTCTGGAATCCCATCGTGTGCAAGGTTTACAGATGTGAGACCACCATCTAGCTTATTGGAGGCCTGAAGTGGGTGGAAAAATTAGGACTTCATTCAAACCGTCAGCTTCACAAACTAAGGAAAACGTCATCGCCGCGTCTTTCTAACATGTAAACACCTTTCTTGTAGCAGGCGAAAACAAATGGCAGATGTACTCGGTTTGGAAATAATAGCGTTCGAATTTCGTTTCTAGGATTTAAGAAATATTTCGAAAGATTTCCTCTGAGCAGAGTTTTCGCGTGTGGTCAAGTGAGTGTCATAATTTGGTTATAAAAATTTAGAAAAATAAAACTGCTCTTGTGACTGGAAATAATTGTGTGCGTGAAGTAATTTACCTTTTAGTGGTTTTAGTTTCGATTTGTTAAAATGAACGAGAAGGAAAGTCCGCTGACCCCGTCCTGAAACCAACAAGCTCAACGCCTTTTTCGAAAACTGCCTGCATAACTCATGCTTCGAATCGCACGAACGCAGAACACATTATGAAACTCTTGGCAACTATTTCTGTTCTCAGAAACGCACTTGCTTTGTTTTCTTTCGTTTTAAGGATAGTCTGTTTCGAAATATCAGTGGAATCTTCAAACTTTAATGTTCAATTAATTTCTAAACTTACTCCCTGAAATTTCTCAAAATAATCGCAAATATTTTAAACTACCACAGTCACGTAAATCCACATCTAATTCTCTTTCTTTTTCAGCAAGAAATCCCTTTGTATGGATACACGCTCTCGCGAACTATTCATGACTGCGTTCATGATAAATAACATTGCAAAGAGATGTTCACTTCGTTTCACTTCAAACGAATCGCTGGGAATAAAGAAAGAAAGGCATCGCTTACAAACGAGTTAACTTAAGAACAACTGATAATATAAAACTGCTTACAAAGAAAACGGAAGAAAACCTTTGTTAGCCAATAAGTCATGAGCATGAGTTTCGCTACGATTGCAATGAATGGATTCTGTTCATGACGTTAGCAAGGCCATAATAACACGTGCACCGATATTAAAAGATTCTGTTACGGGAAGAATTATCTTCACTGTTGAGAGGATGCAACTGCCGCACGAGATGCGAAGATGTTTGTTAAAGTGACACAAACAAAATATTTCATGAAACATCTGAGAACGAGGAATACATTTTGCTCAGACGTGTGAAGTTGCCACATAACTCGAATTCTGATGTTGTCGATTAGTTTCCAGGAATACGTTAATGGACTACTGGTGCGCACCTGTAGTTCGCCAATTTGGTTGAACAATATATATGTGTGTATATGTATGTATGAAAGAATGATCATTAACTCGGTTAACATACATATTTCTTTAAACGAATTGAATAACTAGAACCGAGATTTAAGTAAAAAGGTTTTAATATAAAAACACGACTAGTTTCGGCTTGTAACAGCCTTCATCAGGTGATATTATAAAAGAAAAAACACTAAAACACTGAAGCTTAAATAAACTATGAACATCATAGACAGTCTCTCTACATAATTGATATTAAATCGTTGTGGTTGTATTTAAAGCTGTTCTTTCGTTTGTTCTATTGTTTGGAGAGTGCGTGTTTGCTGCATCACGTGAACGCCAGTACATGATTACAGCTGAATGACTATCTGGGAGGTTCTAGCTGAATTCATTATTTAGATGAACAGCATTGAAGATGATTTCCCTAGATTCTACGATATTTCTCTTTAGTTCATCATTGTAACGGAAGATGTTTGTAGATTTTTCCCAGCAGACTTTGTGACTTTGGTTTTCATCATTAGGATTAGCCGAGAAAAGGATATGACTTGATAATGCACTCGCTCGCTGTCTCTTGTAAGTAATGTCTCTCATGTGTTCTTCCATACACACTTCGACAGATTTGTCTGTCTGCCCAAAATAAGGAATATCACAATCACACAATATTTTATATACACCAGGGTATTTGAGTTGATGATGACAAGGTTTTGGGTGGCTTATTAAGAAACGAATCTTTGGAAGTAGAGTGAACAAGGTTCTGATATTGTATTTTCTTAGAACGTTTGCTAATTTATGTGAAACTGTACTTATGTAGGGAATAGATACATTGCCTTTGAATCTATTTGTTTCTTCGTAGCGATGTCTAGGAGGATTAAGAAGGAATCTTTCAATGATTCTCTTGGAATATCCATTAACTTCGAAAGAAGTTTTGAGATGGTTTATTTTTGTAGGAAGTTCATTTGGATCATCCAGAAGAGAACGGGCTCTATGGCCGGTGTTTCTTCTGAGCGATGTCTAGGACATCACTCAGAAGAAACACTTATTTTCCATCGCTTATTTTCCAGGACGGAAATAAGTTAAAACGTTATTTGGATTACCGAGCGTGGATAATTCCGCTGTAAACGCATCGGAGGATTCTTAAACGCCCTTAAACCTTCCAGATAGTCATTCAGCTGTAATCATGTACTGGCGTTCACGAGATGTAACTAGCACGCACTTTCCCAACAATACAACAAAGGAAAGAACAACTTTAAATACAATCACAACGATTTAATGTCAGTTATGTATAAAGACTCTCTATGATGTTGATAGTTTATTTAAGCTTCAGTGTTTTAGTGTTTTTTCTTTTATAATGTCACCTGATGAAGGCTGCTACAAGCCGAAACTAGTCGTGTTTTTATATTAAAACCTTTTTATTTAAATCTCGGTTCTAGTCATTCAATTATTTTTAAAATATATATATTCGACAGGAATCGTTTGACAAAAACAGCACGTAGCTGCTTCGTGAATTTTATCGAACACGTCGGGAATCAGGTTGGCACTATAGGGATGGACGTCTCTTCCTTCAAAAAGTGCTAATTATTTTTCTTAGCTGGTACTTGTAAGGCACGTACACAAAGAGAGAGTGAGACAGAGAATCTCACCAATGGAATTTCCACATAAAGAAAAAAAAACATCCTTTTAGCTTATGGGGGATATTGAATCAACGCCATTTCCAGGTTGAGACAGTTTTCTGTTTCTAAGAATAAATTAAGCGCTCCGTTTATGGCTCCCGCCTAATGCGATGGTGAAGCTCTCTGACTGCATCTCAGCTTCTCAGTTTATTATTCGTCATTTTCCGTAATGAATGCCTTCGAGAAGGTTCCGCATAATGAGAACGACACGCGTCGATACAGACTGAAGAAACGCCTCAAACCCCGATCGAGTTATAATCTAATGAATTCTGTGCCCTTTTCAGGGTCGAGCCCTCGGGCATGTGACGGTGTCTAATCCACTTTTGTTATTTTCCATGACGGAAATAAGTTAAAACGTTATTTGGATTACCGAGCGTGGATAATTCCGCTGTAAACGCATCGGAGGATTCTTAAACGCATAAACTTCGCGCCATTAACCGAAAAAGCTTCAGAATTCAGCCAGCGAAACACAGCTGAGGCGAAATCTTCTCAACGAAAGGTGTACCGAAGCGATCCAAAGGTCTACGTTCAGTAAACTCAATCATATATATATATATATATATATATATATATATATATATATATATATATATATATATATATATATATATATGATTGAGTTTAATATATATTGAGTTCAATTAATATATATATATATATATATATATATATATATATATATATATATATATAATCATATATATATATATATATGATTGAGTTTAATATATATTGAGTTTAATTAATATATATATATATATATATATATATATTTGTAAGTCTGGTTTTGTAGTCTGGCATTGTAAGTCTGGTTTAATAAATGTGAAGAGGAGAGAACGACACACACACACACACACATGCTGAGAGGATAGTTTATACTCTGTTCTCCACTTTTAAAAATTTTTAGCCTATTTTACTTCTCGGATTGCATGTTGAATCGAATCAGAACTTGCAACTGATGCAAATCGCGTCTCTTAAGCGAGACTTCATTTTTGAAAAGGCAAACGTACCCTCGAGACTGACAAGTACATAGTGAGGGTGCTACAAACCTGCTAGTGAGAAATGGAAAAAATACAATCCACAAATAGTAATCTCTGTTGGCTAGGTTCTGATATTCTCTGCTAGTCAATCGCTAGCTATTCCTCAGCTTTAGTCTTCCGAATTAGATATTCCAAGACGCTTTCCTTAAACATGTAAGTCCTCTACTGAATAAAGTTTTATGAGCAATAACTGCCGAACCCAAATATCAATGTTTTAGGAATTCTCGAGGTCTACAATCTTCCGATAGTTCCTTCCTTTTACTGAGCATCAAGAAAGTCTGAAGTAGAGTCAAGAGGAGAATGCAATTTTCCACTAGAAGTAATACACTAATAAGAGGTGGTGATCTATAGTGCACACATTTATTTTACCTCGAAAGTTAATACTGACAGAAGTGTCACGAACACCCGGCTAATATTTTAATGGATAAAAACAAGCACTGCGTATCACAAGTAGCGAGAATATGAGATCAATGGAAGCTGTGTGAGTGCGCTGTGACCAGAAAAGCGTTCTGCATGGATTATGTTCTGTGCAAGTAATCCGATGCAAGTTTTCGAAACTATAAAGAAATGTGAAAAAAAACCAAGACCACAATCAAAACGACCGTATTCTTATAAAGCACTTGCAATGTGTCAGTTGGGGAAATCCCGATTGCAGAGTGAAGTATCTTTTACCAATTCCTATCTCAGCACTGTTCGTCGATAAATAATCCTTCCCATCGCCTAACGAATTCGACTCGTAAATTCAAACGTTGTGTAAGCGAACCAAGCAGAAAACGTGATTTGAGCTCAACACACTACCACCAACTGTTTTTGCGTTGCTTTTTTTTTCTTGTTTCTTGTAGGCGCAACATAAACAGTCGTAACTGAGGCCTTCGTACCGCACGAGAAGAACTAAAATAAGCAAGAAAACAAACTCGCAGGCGATGAGGTGTTCGACTGCATGTAACCAATTCCCCTGTCAACCGATCTAATGAACTGAGGCCATAAATTATTCACGGTGGTGCGTAAAAATACTCACCTTCCCCATACAGAACGCAAAAGTGTTTCAACTTCGCGTTTTAGAAAAAGATTAATTAAGTCCATTGAAAGCGACGATGGCGAACAAGCCAGCAGAGAGCAGAACTTCTCGCAATAATTAACTGTTTACATGTGGTGGACGTTTGCACTGCTGAGAGTGGGATTAGCGTATGACGTACTGTAAGCCTTCTTCCGAGGGAACACTGAGATTACGTTGCAAAAACAAGTTACCATTTCTTAGCTACCACTGCTGTCTGTCTCCATTCGAGTAATCCAGAAAGGTGGCTGTGCGAAGAAATTTTCGAATAAAAACAGCTTTTTATCTTGTTGCATGGACCGCACTCGAAATTAAAGTCGTTTTTGCCTTCTCGCGTTGATTAATTCTAAACAAAAACCTTAAGTTATTGTTCCAACATGCGTGCATGGTAATTCGTGGCACTGCGCAATCTCGCTCTCTAGCGAGCTCTCAGAGAGAGAGAGAGAGAGAGAGAGAGAGAGAGAGAGGGAAAAAACTTTGTTCCAAGCTCATCATTTGAAACTACCGAATCCATCGCACTCACCAAAATGTCTGGCTACTTTCTAGGGGTTGGCACTCGACCTGCTATTTACTTTTCAACGACATTTCTAGCAGCCTCTGTTTTCAGGAAAACGAGATGAAGTGCACTCGGAGGACATTTTATCAGGAACCCTCGATTCATAATTAGAGCTTCAGCTATTGATGCCGATCTGTTTCGTCTCTGCATGATTCCAAATGAGATTCTGCATTCAGAACATACCATAGAAATATATATATATATTTTTCAATGGATGCTAATTTTCAAGTTTGGTGGAATACTCCTAATGCGTGATTCTCCCCAAAATGGTGGGATCACACGTAAGGAGGTCATCAAACAGGTCAATGGAACAAGAACAGATCGCTTGACTTTACTGAAGCCACCACTTCTCAGTTTGAGGCTATTAACTAATCAGCTGATGTGTTAACAGTATACGACAATATATGGCGTAATGGTTGAGATTTCGGTTCTTTTATTTTATTTATTTTTCAAATACTCTTAATCCATCTAAATATGCAGTCCCTTTTGATACCCGCGCTAAATGCCATCTGCAAATTCTCTCGTAAATATGGAAGTTGCAGTTTAATCGGAGGCTGGAATCAAAAGCATAGGTACGTAGAAATGGCATAACATAAAAATATCAACGAATATTAGGCTGCCATCTGGAAGGCTACATCCGAATACGACTTCCCATAACGTGTAAGAACTAAACATGGTCTATTTATACGGAAATAGTTGTTGTAATTTATTTGTATATTCCTTCTGTTAGCATACTATAAATGGATCTGGATATATATATATATATATATATATATATATATATAATCAACTAACGCCTTTTATTCCTAAATAGGAGTAGGCGAGGCCTATATACCCTATCTAGCTTTTGGTGACTGAGTGGGCAGTTCAATCTCCACCGGTAGCCAATCAGAGATAGCTTGCCCATGTCAATCACTAATTATAGCGGCCACCGATGAAGAGGCTGGCAAACAAGCGAGCGCTGCCATCTCTTGGTACCTAACCTTAACAACATATGTCACTGTCTGCAATAATGTGGGTACTATGGTCGATTTTCTTGAGTTTACGGGACGAAAAACCCAAGTTTCCGGGAAGAAAAACCCTCTTGCCTGTGCCAGAGATCGACTAACTTGGGGAACAGGTCGAAGATAGGCTTAGAAAAAGTTCCTCCAGTCAGCGACTAGACTAGAACCTAGGTCTAACTTCAAGCGCCACTTCCACTGAGCTACACAGGCCTATATATTCTTCAGTGGCGTCGTGTGCCCATTTCTGTTGGGTGCTGTCATGCGGCTTATGCAACCAAATTCACGTCACCACTTTCACCCTATGATTGCATTTTTATTGATGGATGAAAGTTTTAAGAGTTCGCATCAGTGCTTGTCTTAATTGGTCCAATGCAATTAATTGTAGGATAACTTTGAATACTTTAATTTATCAATTAATATAATTTTAAATATGGAAAGCATAAAGGCCAACTGGACAATAGCTATGCTTCACACATGCCGTTTATGTTTATGTAAGAAGCACAAAGGGTTTACGCTTCGTTATGAGATTAGATTATCATTGGCAAATACTAGAGTGAGACGCGGATAATTTGAATGTTGATACGATTTTTTAAATACAGCCATATAATACGCACGGAAATCGGAAAAAGTAATTACTTTGGAAATCATTGTTTTTCCAGATTGAACCAAAGAAAGGCTGAAATAACTCATTTTAATTATTTATACCCAAGTTCCAACCTCCTTCGGCAGTATTCATAGAATCCGGAAAGCTCTGGCAGAAAACGGGACATTCAGTAGATCTTCAACACTGCTTTCCATTTCCAAAAAAGTTATACATTTATAAATATGTATTTATAAATAAACTTAAAAAGTTATAAATATATAAAGTTATAGAAAATTGTATATTAAAATCTTGTCTATATTGGTGTCCTACACACTCGTCAATCCACACTTCACGCACGCAAAGTAGAATCCGGATATATACACTCAGTAAACAAAAGAGCATCTAATAACCAATGACAACGTTCAATCGGATTAGTTGACAATAACCAATCAGAGACTCTAATTTCTTAGTGCTATTCTTCCGCCTTCTTGGTAGTTTAAAGTCACTCAATCGCTAATAATTTGATCCTCTGCGCCATCTCTACATCTCTTCAAAGTTCAAATGTGTCTATATATTTGACCGCACACCCGGGCTCTTAACGCGAATGTGATGTAATGTTTACTCGTCAAAGTGTTCTCTTCATCAAGCATTAGTATACGGTGTTTAATTTTAGGAATTACGCAAAGCCAGATAACAATTCTGGACGTCTTTGACAAGAATAAATGCAAAAATATAATATAAGTGATATTGCTATTCCGTGGATGTGCACCATACACCTAGCACACCCGGAGCATACGTCCCAGCCCTGACACACACACACACACACACACACACACACACACACACACACACACACACACACACACACCGTTCAATGGTATTTTATTACCTGCAGAATATACAGAATATGTAAAATTCGGACGTACTGTGCAATAATACGTTCACGTTTTTGAACAACGTCATAGAGAAAAGTTTATTTGGAGTACCTGGAGTACGCCATCAAATAGCTGGCTTCATATGGGGAGGGCCTCTTCTCTTCAGTGAATAATGAAAAGCAAATGAATAGGCAATGGGTTCAAATCCAACTTCGGTGTGAATGCTTCTAAACTTCTTTAGGTGGTAGATAATTTATTTTTTTGCCTGGCGGTGACCACTGGCACCTCAAGTAACTCGAAAAATCCTATATTTGGCTCTAGACGAGGGCGCCCGGATTACCTTAACTTAAAAGACTCGACTGTCCTATGAGGGGGGGGGGAGCTTTCTGCACTTGGCGTCGTCAAAGCTAAAACGAAAAATGCATTTTCATTTTTGCGTTGAAGCTTATTCGAGTTCTATGTTTGCAGTTCATTACAACAAATATTTTTATTTTCATTTTGGACACTCTGTTAGAAGGCGCCGTTTTCGAATGAATCTTCGGTTTAATTTCTGTCACAAGAATTTGTTGAGGGCGAGAAATACCTGTAAAGAAGTGATTTAATCTTTAGTCCAAGCACAGTTTCAGATCGTTTTATATTTTCAGTTTGGGATTCAAGTGAAAGAATGGTGAATGATTCACTGCTCTTTGGTAAGTTTCATTTTTGATGACGCCCCCTACTCGAAAGATTGAATGGTTACAGAATATTAAAAAAATTCTAATTAAAAATCCTTCTCTCATAACATCATGTAACGCAACGAGATGATAACTGAAATTTGTTAACTGTATTTAACAAACACGAACAAGTAGTGAGGATTTACTGCCATTACAGCTAATACTGATAGCTGAAGCTAAGAACTTCAAGGAATGATCCCTTACGAATAACTTATGGGGAACTTGATCCAATGAGAGAAAATAAGTCAACATTCACCCCTTACGTTAAGGGGATAATAAATCCCTCATTATTTTATTTTAAAGCCGGATACGAAACTCGGAGATCGAAATCTATCGAAATCTAAGAGTTTCATGCCGAAGAACTATCGGCGAGGCCAGGTGTAAGTGATCACCTGGGTAGTATTCTCCCCTTACGTTATACTATAAACGATCACGAAAGTGTATGGCTGATAATAACACCTCCTGAGCAAGGCTTAAGCATTTCCACGTTGCACTGAACTTGAGTCACAAATACAAGAAATTCATCATCACATGTTGTCATGGGGCACGAGTGAATTAACAACAGGGCAACAATTCTTTTCTGGCAACTAGAATTACGGTAACCTGACTCGAACGTAATGAGAACTTATAAGAAATTTTAGCAACGAAACTAACAAATTTGAATTGGCTACCAACTTGCAAATGACGATTCATTGCAGCAGCGGCACAACACAACATTTCCGAAAGCTGCTGCTACTGGAAAGATGGACTTCTTTACCCTTTGAAAAGCATCACTCTGGTTATTTTAGTTTGGAATCCTCCTACAAATCTTTCGTAACGAATCCCATTATAATTCTCTCTCATTCAATACCTTCTGAAACTATCCCAGTTCGGTTTCAGACACTAGCATTAGTGTTCCAGACGACCAGCCCCGACGCCGGCACGCTCATTGCACGACGGGTGTTTTTATTGTGAAATGGGTAGCACTTAAGAAACACACAAACAGACATTTAATTTGGTGAATTGCTGTTCCCGGCTAACAATGTGACACCGCTGAAAGCCGAGCATTGAACAGAAATATAAAGAAGAAATTTATGAGGGAAAACAATCGAGTTTGTAACGAGAGCATCGAACTGAATGCGTTTCGTAAACAAATTCATTCCAAAACACAAAATAAAGAAATTAAACATTTTAACTTTAAAGTATTTTGTCGAAAATCGTAAGATTCGTGGGTTGGTTAAAGAGGGAGTGCGTGTGTTTTAATTAAAGTGAGTTTCTTAATTTCTGTGTTTCGCTTGGCAGTGAATTAAAGCGTTTCGTTTCGTAAAATGCAACTGCAACCTTGAGAAATCCTTTCCTCACAATCGCTGGTGCTGTCTTACTAGCATTCTTGAAAGGCATTCTAATGATGAGTTTTTAGAACATAATTTACGAGCCTTTCCATCGGTTTATCTTTAAAATTATTAGGGTTTTGCAAAGCAATTATGGCTTGAGTTGATAAACCTTCGTTTCTCTAAGTTGCCGTAAACTAGCTAGTTGGATGGGTGCTCGAAACCACGTGCTCTATATTTTAATCGCGGCTCTCGTAAGGTAATACAATTTGCATAAATAAAACCTTAATTTCTATGTAAATATTCTAGTTTAAATTAGAATCTAGCTCGCATCAAAGTAACGTATTCAATTTTCTTGTACTTCCATTTATCTTCGTAAAGCAATCATAAGAAAGAAAGTGCAATTTAAATAAGAAATATGTCGTGAGCAAAAAATGCGCACATCGAATTTCATTTGCGTGGTTTGGAATGCATTACTCTTCAACTGCACTTTAATTACACCACAATAATAATAAAAATACCTGAAGGTTTATCGGCGTCGGCATAAGTGAAAATATTTTCTTTTCTAAATATTCAAATATTTAATTTGTGATTGAAATTTAATTACCCGCAGTTTCTCTGAGAAGAAAATGACGACGTTTATTGTGGATGTTTTAATAGCTAAAAATGTATTCGGTCGAACAAAAAATGACTATTTTTATACAATTGACGAATAAAACCATTTGGATAGCATTAGTTTGGCAGCAGTATTAACAACGAGCACGACACTGCTCATAACGCCAGGCTCCGTCAAACCCTTTTTTTTCTTCGTACAAAGTCGTAAGCTTACTTTTGTCTTCTTTCACTACGCGTTATTCCCGCTTCTCATGCAGGGTCCGACCTGTCGCCTGGTCTGCCGCTGGGGACGGGGGGGGGATATATTTTTGGCTGTAGAAGTGTATGTTCACGGGGTCGGTTTGCCTGCTTACGAGATGAAACACGCCAGATGAACTGGCGGAAAAAACCCTGCTGCCCACGCCCAAGACCGGCTAACTTGGTTATGCCTGAGGAAGATCCTCAAGATCCTCTCGTCTTCGACGTGAATCGAACCTGGGACACTCCTTCCCCAGGCATATGGTTGCGAGGCGCAAAGCCACTAGGCTAACCGCGCGGACCTTAAGCTTACTTTTGTAATCGGTATCGAACTGTGATTTAAACTTCACACGTTTCCTGACAGAACTACCGGAACATAATTTATGCCCTAACCAAAGTGTAGCCAGGTTTTCAAAACGTTCCAAACTTTGAGGCGCAGTGTACGACAAATACCGTACACGCGATGTCAGTATTATATCGCAGATAATAAAAGTTTACAAAAACCAATTTATGCTTCACGATCTTTAGCTTTAGCTGTCTAAAGTTATCGATTAGTTAAAGTTTAGCTGGTAAGCGTACCAGCTCAGCAACAGGTAGCGGGTTCGAATCCGACGTTGGCATGGATCTTTGATTGTCTTCAGGCAGGAGATGAATTCATCGCCCGGTGCGAGACCACCGTCACGTTTCAGGCCCGAAGTGGCTTGAAAATGTTCTATGTTTGGTCTTAAGAGCAGGGTTTCCAGACTATGTAAAAAGAAGTGATAAAAATAGAAAAAAAAAGCATCATCAGTCCCTCCACGATACAAAATGTACATTTTTAAATAACTTTCGTGGGTGGAAGCAACATAAAAAAAAAAAAAAAAAACGAATGATACCACCCTTGTCCAAATGGGCATAAAAATCGTTTCGAAGTTCTAACTTCTTCATATTTAGGCCTTTAATAATTTTCTCCAAGAAGTTACTTTAATCCTATCAGGACAATACAAATGAAATCTGACAACCATCTGCGCAACATCGAAATTGATAGTGTCGCTCTACTTCATACTTATTTTATTTTCTTTCAGCCAACTAATTATGTCTGAGACTTTTTTCGCATCTGCAGATTCCAGACACGATTTTTTGCAACATTCCATCTTCTTAGATTAATCTGTATTTGCACAATTTCGTGTGCATCGTCATTTATATCAATTAGTTCAATTTCTCGTTATTAAATTGGTTCGCTAAACTAGTCAGAATGACAACCGTAGAACAGGAATTTATTCTTAATTTTTCCAGGAATATGCAATTATGAAAAGTAATCACCGAGTTTATTTCTGATTGCAAAATAATCCACGACCACTTTATGTAATTTTATGTGTTCGTTTGACATAAAAAAGAAGAAACAAAATGATGCCAAGACTAACCTGGATGTTCTTAAATTTTAGTTTCAGAAGTGATGCTTATAAAAGCAGAGTAAGCGTGAAGCAGGTTTAATTGTAAATTCGTTTGATAGGACAACTGCGAAATAGGGCGAAGTGTCGTTAAGGAGAATTCTCTAGTATTAGTCATTTGCACGACTGCATCAAATCACTTTGAGACGAAGAGCAATTGCCGATAGGAAGCACTTCAATCAGTTGCTTTGTTTGCTTTCTTTATTTTTATTGAAAAAGCGTTTCTGTTCGGCTCGATCGATTAAGCAAGAAAAAATTTATGCCAGATTAAAATGAAAACTGGTCCGGCATAGAAATAACAGGAAGCAATAAAGATTAAATATTTAAACTATATGCACGGAGAATAACGAATGAATAAACTTCCCAACTAAACGTGTTTAACAGACGTATGAAACTGCAACGAACATCCGCAACACAAATACAGTATTTGCAAACGGCAAAGTACATCCCGTGCATTTCTGGCTGTTCCTGTGCTCTTGGATTCCTCTTAGGATTCAAATGCTTTGAAACTAATTTTATATCTCTTCTTGTTTGTGTGTTGGAGATAGAAGTGTTTTGTAGGTGTTGAGCATGCGTCAGCCGTCAATATGTCGCGTTTCTCCAATTGCTAGAATTAGAAGCAATTCCTAATTAGGAAATGTATTTTGTTAGACATAAATGTCAGAACTTTAATGTGACATTTATGTCAGAAAATGTTCCGACATTTTGCTACAAAAATTACACGAGGACGAAATTACACAAGGAAGAAATTGCAGAAACAAAAAATTACACATAGATAAAAATACACTAAGAAAAACAAATTAAAAAGAAAAAATACACAAGTAAGAAATTACACATGAAATAAAATTTACCAAAAATTGTTCAAAATTTATAACCAGCAAGGGGTAAATCACTAGTGCAGATTTGGGCAAGGGGATTTGGGAGGTGGTTGAATTGGAAACTCAAAATGATGTCGTGCTTAGCTACCCTAATTAGTACTTACCTCAGATTTACAAGGAATAATTTCCAAAGGTAAAACCAATCGACAATTGTTAATCACCGTGAACTGCTCAAGAATTTCTAAGAATTGTTTGGATGAAGTAAGGAAGATTTAAGTTTAAAATGAAAAGCAGATTCGGATATTAGAAAGAGAACACAAAAATAAGTATGAAAGATGTTGTTCCAAAAAGAAGATTTTAAGATTTTAAAATAAGTAAATTTTTGTCTTACATTCTTCAGTTCTAGTTTAGTGACTCGTAATCCAACTAGTGTATAACTTGCGACGTAATAAATTTCGTGATTAATTTTTTTAAATTAATTTTTAATTTTAAAAAATTAAATGGCTGATTTTGAATACGGCGTTAGTAATAAAGGTGGTCAAATTATAATTTACAAAGGATTTGAGTTTATTCATCATCGTGAAACTTCTATCGCAACTATTCATTGGCGTTGTGCAAAGTTTAGAATTTTACATTGTTGATCGCTGCTCCATACCAGAGACAACAAGATCATCCGTGAGTCTTCAGAACACTGTCATATTAATAGGACTTTTGAATCTGAAGCTCATCAACTTGCAAATCAAATGACAAGAAAAATGCCGAATCCAGGCGCAACGGCTCGTGCAATTATAGCTAACAGTTTAGTGACTGTATCAGACGGATTAAAAATTTGCCTACCGAAGAAGAGCTCCATGACGAGGCGATTA
This sequence comes from Typopeltis vanoorti, assembly GCF_054136105.1. Lineage (NCBI taxonomy): Eukaryota > Metazoa > Arthropoda > Arachnida > Uropygi > Thelyphonidae > Typopeltis > Typopeltis vanoorti. Next base: position 93,775,349 of record NC_143571.1, on the reverse strand, counting down.
AATAGATCCAAAGCTAAAACAGTCGGAAATGTTCCGTCAAATCCAGATAACAAAAATTTTGAAATACTAGAGAAGTACTCTTTATGTACCGGAATCATGAGAAGTACCATGATTCCGGGGCAGAAGTTCCAGAACGTATAATACTAATTGGTCACAAGTCTCTTCTAGATCAACTTGTAGTTAACAATTTTTGGCAAGGAGATGGTACATTTAAAGTGGTTCCAGAAATATATTATCAGTTATACAGTATCCATGTCCAATATGATTCAGGCGTCGCTTTTCCTTGTCTACTGGCTCTTCTAACAGGGAAAAAGGAAGAAATATACGTGAAGATGCTGAACATGTTACTGGAGAAAATTCCTCAAGCTCGACCACGAAAAATTTTGACCGATTTCGAAACAGCAGCAATGAATGCTTTCCGTACCGTGTTTGAAAACATCGAAATTGGTGGCTGCTTTTTCTAATTATCACAATCTATTATACGCAAAGTAAATGAATGTGGACTAAAATCTCTATATGAATCCAATCAGTCATTTGCAGTACACATTAAAATGTTACAATCACTTGCACTTTTACCAGAAGAAGAAGTGTTAGAAACATGTTTAGAAGTTGCTGATCTGTTCGCTAATTTAGACGAATATAATGAACAAATCGAACAAGATCTCTGCTGCAAAATTTTTGCACGCACAACATCCAATGGTAATCCATTCCAATCACGTACCACCCTATGAGAGAAAAATCTAGCTCTCACACCCTTTTCGGCGGCCTTCATTCTCAGCTTCCAAGGATGCACTCTCGTCCTTTCCCCACCTTCCATAAATTGAAAATTTCCATCAACCGAAATCCTGAGCCTTTCAGAAGTTTGTAAGTCTCCATCATATCACCAGCAGACCAGACTTGCGCACAATAGTCCAACTGAGGTCTTATCAAGGCCTTATAAAGAGGCAAAATGACATCCTTATGTTTACATGTGAACGTTCGTTTCAGCATTGCAGCATTGCATAAAGAAATACATAACTATGCAATACGTTTTTCATTTCGACGGTTCCGAAACAGCATCAATAATTATAAATTAATAACTGCATTTATGGCTATCGCATATCTGCAGATCATCGCACATTCTCAGCAAATGTTGCATCCTTCGTGTACGCCTTTAATCTCATATATGGCAAAAGAAACCTCATCGCATATTTCCGTTAGTTTCAATACAGGTGGTTGGAATTTTTCTTTCTCATCTTCTTGTTAACCGCAAGATGTAATTCCTTTAATGGAATTTATCTGTACAAATATAAAACAGAATTGTTTGTCATCGGTGAAACTCGTGAAGAGGGGTATGCCCGTGAGTTACAATGACAGTGTTCGGCCAAACCAGAACGGACGTGCTTGGTGAAAATATCTTCGCTCGGGATGATGACCTTGTGGCAGATTAATGCCTCGCAAGATACCGATGCAGTAATCCTGATCACTTTTTTTTTGACAAATCTTTATGACTTTTTTATCCATAAGAAACGTATTCTCTAGACGAGCAAATAAGGAAGTTACAATCCGTCTCTGAGAGGAGGCCTGCGTTTTATTCCAAATAGATAAAAAGATGCGCTCTTTGATCTGCAGAATGAGAGAGGCTAAACAATTTTGCAAAATATTTATTTTAGGTTTTCCTATCCGTCAAAATTGTTTTGATTAGCCTTCAATATTTTCCCCACATTCTGTATTAGTGAAGATTAATGTCGGTTTGCTCATTTAGTTGGATTCTTCTTTTAGGAATAACATCTTACATACTTGTTTTTGTGTTCTCTTTCTAATCTCTGATTCTGCTTTTCATTTTAAACTTAAATCTTCCTTACTTCATCAGCTCATTCATTCATTCCTCCGAAGTATTTAATTTCTTTGCCAAATGATTATGTGTGGGCACCCTCATACGGAGGTCAACCATGTCATCGTTCGGTTATAAATTCAAAATTCTGTTTTACCACAAAGTGAAGCATACGTTTTTTTTTTTTTTCAGTGTTGTTCTTATTGCTTTTCCTCTTTATGTTTCCTCTTTTTGTCTTCAAACGACACCCGCTGGTTCGTTTCCTTCACTTCACTTTACTCCATTTATCTTCCAAAATCATTTTCTCTTCTTTTCTACTAACGCATTCCATTTGGAGCATTTCTGTGTGTGCTTCAGAATTGACCCTTGTTTCTCTTCTCGTGTCTTCTTTAGTTCTTAGTTTTTCGTTCAAGCTGCACAAGCCGTGTACTATGGGATTTTTACAGCACTTTCGAAAACTCCTCCCTGTTATCTAATTTTTGGTCATTGCCAGTAGGTTCATTTCTTTTTCTAAATATTAAGAACGAATAGCATCCTCTCAATCCAATCCGTTGATCTTCTCTGTCTAATTTGCACGAAGAAAGGATTCAAAATATGTTTCTAGTCCTTGTTCAAAGCTATTTAAATGACATCCATTCTTTAATTGCAGTGTGGAAATCGATTAGAGAAATTTGGGTTTTGTACAACGTTAAAAGGACATTGTAAGTAAATAGAACTATCAATTAATATCGCCACGTTCTAAGAGGCCATTGCGTAAACAAGTACTTTATAATTCTTTGGTCACACAATATTCTTGCAGTATTCTTGGTAAAAAAAAAAAAGAAGAAAGAATTCTACGATCTTTCATAATCATCCTCTAGGATAATGGCGTCCCGGAATTGTCTGAGGAATTCTTCTCAAGAAAAAAAAAAGGTTGTTTGAAAAGAAATTGTTTGCTAACAATTGCAGGTAACCAGCTTTTTACTTGGATAAACTTAACACATCAGTACTATACCAGTAACTTTAAACAAGATCAAGATAAGATAAGGATTCGTGATATGATTGGCTGATAAGATCAGTGACATCATTGTAATATCATGAGTTTGGAATTTTTCTGGGGAACATGTGTGTGAGTGACATCACGATGTTTGTTTTTTCGCGTATGGGATTGTTGGTGATGGCTAGAGATAAGGATTCTTGTCGTGATTGGTGGAACACTATGAACAAAATAGGGGTATGGTTTACGGGAAAAGCGACGTCAGTATCCTGGATGTGTGTTGTTATCAGACGTAGACAAGTGACGTAATATGTTAGTTGTAAATAAGTAGCGTTATTGTTTTGAATGGAAAAAGAAGATATACTAGTTGATAAGGGTTCGTGTCGTGATTGGAGGGACACTTTAAAACAAATAGGGGTAGGGTGAATGGGGGAAGAGACTTCACTGTCGTGGATGTGTATTGTGAGATGTAGATTAAGTGAACGGTTTGTGTATGGAATTGTGGGTGATGGTAGAGATAGGATAGAGTATGGAATGTTTGAAATTTCGTTTAGGGGCCCCAATCTGTCAGTGACATCCTGTTATGTGTTTGGTTCGCGTACGGAATTGTAGGTGATGGTTAGAGATAAGGAATCGTGACGTCATGAGTTTGGCATTTTCTGGAGAACATATGTCTCAGTGACATCACATAGTGTGTTTTTGTTCGCGTATAGTCTTGTGGGTGTTTGTTAGAGATAAGATAACTTGGAATTTCCCATGGTGACACACATTCGTCATTGAAGTCACATTTTGTGTTTGGTTCTCTATAGCTGGTTTGGGGTATTTCATTCCTGTTATTAGGTATGGGAATTTTAGTTTAGAGTGAAGAGCTGACGGCAGCATTTGGACATTTTCGGAATAATTAATTACAAATTATCATTGGTGTCCCCCTCAAACATACGCACACACACACACACACACACACACGCACACACACACACACACACACACACACACACACACACACACACACACACACACACACACACACACACACACGTTTTCTTATCAATAGATGAGTATAGGAATTTTTAGTTAGAGTAAAGACAGCTGGTGGCAGCATTTAGACATTTACTGAATAATTAATTATATGCTATCACTGGTGTCCCCTCAACCACACACATTTAGACATGAAAAGTCGGCAATGTATCCCATGGTGATACTTTCCAATGCATGTACCCCATGATTATTCTTATGAAAATATTTATTCAGTATTAGAATTAGAATTGCGGTTACCAAAACATACGATCAGAAGTCATTGAAATTACAAATATCACTTGTTGTGTTTAAGTTTAACCAAAAAAGATTAACTTACTTTCTTTCCAGAATGGGGCATCTTGGAACTAGCGAGGTTCTGAAAACAATAGTATTCCAATTTGTTGAATTATAACCATATATTCACAGGCACAAAACACACAAACATAAGGTCTGAAAATGCAGTTGACTCTTTTTTCCTTATTGGTTACTATGCGTTTCGTTTATTTCCTTCGCTCATGGTTATGTTTTTTTTCTTTCCATGCTTCTGGAGTTTCTGTGCTTACTGACATCATGGGAAGAAAAGTAAACTGACCGCTTGCCTATTCTGTTAATTTCACAATGTAGTGCGATATGTTGTACTAAGACTAAGTATTTGGACTCGTATATTTTTTCCCCAGAGAAATTTCAAACATTCCAAACTCATGACGGCACTTACAATGACGTCACTGATCTCATCAGCTAATCACGTCACGAAACCTTATCTTGCCTTGATCTTGATCTTGTTTAAAGTAATCGGTATACTACTCACATCTTACGTAGGATAGGTGCTCCGTAGCGCAATTGGAAACCGAGGGCGCATTACGTCCTCTGATTGGAAAAGGCTGAATTCGGTTCTAGTCGCGACAACAGGAACATTTACGTGGGTTCTTTCGATTGAAGGTGAGTTAGCCAATCTTGGAAATTCGGGTTTTTCATTCTGCGTACAGGCGAATCGGTCAAGGCAATATACAGACAAAAATACTGTCGTTGTTGGTGAAGGGCAGTAGGTGGCGTTGATGGTAGTCGTGTGCAGTGGAATAATCAAATAGTAGTATGAGATACGATATCTATGCCGGAGCAGAGTAGACTGACCTCTCGCAATGAGTCCTTGGACTCTTTGCGGATGTCATGTAATAATGGCAAAATAGATTCCTAGACTGGCTGAAAAATAATATACTACATCTTCCACCCCCCCTCCCCCGCTGTTCTGTACATGAAGTATGCGTCAATGTGCAGTGCTCAGTACCCGAAAAGGAACATGTGAGGTTCAATAGAGATCATGTCACAGGATGCAGTCTCCGCAGTTATCCGTGATTTTAGCAAGTACTTCCCCTTCGCCCTCAAAACAACTGTAGTCGAAGACTTCGCTCGATGGAAATGTGTGGTTGCTATTTCAGTCGAAAGGCGCAGGAAGTTAACACCAATGCACCGAAGAGTGGGTTCGGGGAGGTACGAAAAACTCTGGAGTGCATCTTGAAAGGGATCAACGAGGAGTCTAAAGCTTCTGGAGGGTTCAGGTTACTAGGTCGGTTTCTATGGAAGGTCAGTTACATTTAAGCTGCACATCAAGCATGGCAATAAACAGCGTAACCGTAATGAACGTCGTCATTGATCTGTGGAGCATTAGAAGTCGTGATAAAATCGCAGAAGAATCTCTTTTCAAATTGATAGGTGCGCTTGGCGAATGTTCGGTAAATACTTTATGCGTATTATCATCTCAGTTGCAAAAGCTTGGTGGTTGTGGCTATGGAGTTTGAAGCTCCCTGTTCGGGTATTAACTGCTAGCGTGTTTTTTGTCGTATTCCTAGAAGGCTGCGTGATGAAAAATAAGTAACTTCTAGATAATTAGGGAAGAAATCCAGGTCTCTTTAAACACAACAGTGTAGAGTACTGTTTTCAATTCAGGTATTGTTGTTATGCGTTTTAGTAAAGAAGTGTGGAAAACTATCCTACATACACAACGTGCTGACCTCAATCCAAAGAACACATTTGGGATTAACGTCCTTCAACATGGAAGGGAAATTGGTCCAAAATATTCATACGGTTACAAACTCGTATAGTCACATTAAAATATAGCGATGGTTCCATCCTTATTTCAGCTTAGTGTAAGCGCAGGGAATATTTTAGTGGAGGATGAGAAAGAGTTAAGTGTGCCGATGTTGCGAACGGCAGTGCTTGCTAGTAATACTTTTGAACAGTTCATTACTAGCCTTAGCTTTAATCGGAAGGAGCTGTCGGGTTTAATTAAACTTTTAAATTTCTTCTTGAAATCAGAAAGTAATTAAAAGTTCCGATCTCCCTTCCTCGTGTTCACAATTCACTTGCAGAGAATCACTTCGCGTGTGGAATTTCTGTTTAGATGATTTCACATTTTCTTTTGGTGTGCTTCATTTCCACGGAGAAATATTCCTGATTCTTAATATTTGTCCGATGCGTGAACCCGCTTAATGAATAAATCTTTAGACGTTTAATCTCAATATACAATAAAACATACGGGTTTTCAGGTACATTTATTATTCTGGCTGAAGGGGATGCAGTGATCATTCAGTGGACGAGATAGCGTGAGAATCAGTTAGTTTGGGCTCTAGTATTATTTCTGTAGTGAGGAGGGCTGTTAGGAAGCGCTGAAGTTTTTCTGTCCTTTGTATACTAGATGTGCGCAAAATTATCAAGAGCGGATGGGGGCCCATACCAAAACGGGTCTCTTGATATAAAGCATATAGTGTAATGTTAATTAATAAATTATGGGATAGAAGACGTTTCTTCAAAATATCTTATGTTTTTCCACTTCAGTATAGATTTGCTAATGCTCATGACGTAGTAACGAGATATGTTTTGTGTTGAAATCAAAGGAACAAAATGTCAATAATTTTAAGAGATTAAGGTTTGTGAAAATAAATACAATGCAGAAAACTGCATTTATTTTTTACAGGAGTGTTAGAAGCACGTTATGTTTACCGGCAATATATATGCGTCTAACTGTTCGAAAGCTGTGTTCCATACTCAGTATACAGCGTGAGAAACAATACCACAAAAAAAGAAGGGTATATTTTCTTCCTTCTGCGAAACAAAGACTTGAAAGTAAAATGATTTTGTGACTAGTAAAGCATTTTTCCCGCATTGTTTATCAGAAGTACTCTTAAATGGGAAGAAGCCATGGAAAACTTGAATCCTGTGAGAAGGAGCACATCTGGAAAATGAGATCAGATCCTTCACACGTAAATGGATGTCCTCATCCATAAATCAGTCCAAAGACTGTTGAACATTATGTACTGCATCAACATGATTTTGTCATCATAATTTATAGCAATCAAAATCATCTGTCTAGATAGGTTCATAGATCCTTCAAAGTATATCTTAATGATCCCGATTTCGCTTGAAGAAGAAGCGAAACAAAAGCCGGCTAAGTCATTTGTATTCGTTAACAATATGTAAGCTGAAGGAACACGGATATTCTGCTCTTGCATACGACTGGGATTAAAATTCATCGAAGGTGCCCCTGTTCTTCTTGAAATTCGTTCTCCTTCTCTTCTGCAAAAGGATGTCTCATTAATCGGATCTTTCCATTTCTTCCCTCAACCCTGCCACGCTGCACTGATGTATTACATGCTTTCGAGAGTGGGGTCTTACACGAAAATATTTAATGAACAAAGCGGGTGTTCCTTTCGTATTTTCTTAATTCTAGTAATGGAAGGAATTCAGGGCGCTCGAGTCATTTGAGACGATTTCACTTGACGGATATGAAAAGAAATAGGACTCCTCCAGAGATGAAGTCACACGTGAATATTCTTAATGCTATTCGCTTTTTCAAACGACCGCAGGGTGTCAGAGGAAGATTAATGAGCACGTGAATTCTGAGATTCCTAGTGCATTATAAACAATGTAATAATTATCCCGGAAATACTGGCGCAGCTATGTGTTGTGAGGAAGTGTCCTGCTTGAAGAAGCGAAACAGAAGCCGACTAAAGCGATGATGACTCACAGGAACGCGCCGTCTGCTTAATGACGGGGAACAAATTAGGCCAGAATTCCTGCTGGTGGTTTTCTCATCCCCATGGTAACGCATGAAGGTGAGAATGCAATTAAGGAGTCTCAAGGGTGATGTCATTAGGACACGGGTTTTGTAGCAAAGTTTTGCAGGCCACAAAATCTCCCCCCCCCCGACCTCCCTAGACGAAGGGGGAAAGAGAAATATTTTTCGAATCCTGATAGTCTGGGGAATAGAAGAGAGTGGAACAGCATGTCTGAAGGGAATAGTCGGGTCCCCTAATAAGTTGCTTTATAACTCGTGGGAGCAGAGTAATTACTCGAAGAAATAAAGGGGAGGAGCTTGTACTTACTGGGGATTGAAGAACTGTCTCTCTGGGTTCATTTATTCTTTGCTTACGTTAAGCCGATGGACTTGTAAATTTCTTCGGCTTTCTCGTTGGCCTTCTTGCAGTCAGCAGAATATTTGCAAAGTGAAAAACGATCTCCATCACCGTAGTGCAATTCTCCCTCAACACTCCACTTCTTTCGCACCGCACTGCGAAATGATACACGGCGCAGAAAGAAGGCTAAATGTAAGTGAATGTGTTGTAAGCGAATATCTTCCATGTGAGAAGCGTGAACCACTGATAAATTAATTCGCACTGAGCCATTTGCCCTTCGGAGGAAAAACTTTTGTTAATGTCCTGTCTAGGATCTGGAGAATCTTTATAATGAAACACTACAGGAAAAGTACGAAGTGATCTTTTTTTCGAGAGATTTGTGTGCGAATCCGTTCTACAGCAGGAGGAATATTTATTATACGGACTTTTGAACGAGTTAGGAAGAAGGCAATTTCATTGAGAAGTGTCAGGGATTGTAGTTCTGGAAGTTCTTTTTTTGTCCACCACAAAACGGAAACTCTCACACCAAACACTTCCACGTGATCCATACACTTGTATTAAATGCGAATCAACCAGGAATATTCATCTTTTTGGTTATTTTTAATGATACGTTCACGAATAAAAGCTATTTGGTACTCGTCTTTCTGAATCACTTATGGATAAGTATAACGAGTGAAATACTGTCATACAATCGGATGTGAACTGAAGTTATTTTAGTTATTATTTAAAATTTTATAAAAATAAAAATTTGTGATAAAAATTTAATTACACTAAATGGTAAGCTTAGAAACATGAATTGCATTATGCATATTAAAAATATTACGTTAAAAATAATTAATACAAAAACATCCTGAACACGTATTGAAGCACAGTACTTGGAAAGTGTCATTTCTTTCGCTTCAAGCGAAACTTTCTTTGATTTCGCTGCGAGACTTCTCCCACACAGAATTCGAACCGTTCGAAACAAAGCAGTTCGCTGTGAATACCGTGCTGCGGTGGTGGTGTTTGGAATTCACTCCAGTTTGACAGTCTGCGTATCTAGTGAGGCCATAAACGGCAGCTGGGGTTAATGCATGCTTCGTAAGGTCAGTCATATTCAAAGTACTCGCCAAACCGCCCAGATGTTTTCGTATTTTAGTTCTCTTTCGACAAAGTCTGCACGTTCATCGCAAGAAAGAATCAAATTAATTTCTTTTCGATTATTAGACACGTGGTGGTACAAGAATTAATAATAAACTTACTATTACAGCTATTTCAGCCTGAAACTATCGAGGAAAAAGCGAATTTATAAGGCGAAGAGTGATTGTCGCTGCTACACCTTGTTCGTTATGAGGAATTCTTGCGCCCAACTATTTCTAACAATCAGTCGCGAGGTCCGGAAACATATGTTTTCTTTTTTTTTTCCTTCCATTTTCGGCAATAAATAATTGGGATGATATTTCTTTCCATGGTCTGGGAAGATCATTTCAGTAGATGGTTGTTATTAAGAAAAGAATGCTTGCTGTGGGCAAAACAGTTTTATTTGCTGTTCAAAGTCTGCTTATTCGTGGCACTGCGGTTTCAAACAGAATTACGGGTCAAATACTATTAAGGCGAGATTTAAATAATTCTGTAATTCCAAATAAACTCCAGGGTTAGACGATAGATATTTGCTTCCTATCTTATACAAAACACTATCTTATAACTAGGTTTACAATGTAAAAAAAAATATTTATTTTTCCATCTTGAAAGGTGTCTTAAAGTTTACTTCGGACAGATTACCACTAATGTTGCTACAGGAGTAACAAAGCATTCTTCAATTCACTTTGGTTGGATATATGGCCGAAGCAAGCAAGACTGCGAGGACAATGTTCTGTTACCTATAAATTCGGGTTTTCGTTAAGTCTGGTTTCTTGTTTTGAGATGAAAAACTGTCGTTTCTTGGAGGAAAATTCCGCCTCAGTTTGGAAAGTTTCATCTTGCTTCAGAAACCCTTACGAAGATTCACCGCATCCTAGACGGGGTCCAAACCCATGGCTTTCCATCCGAAGGATAAATATCGTTGATCCTCAGCACAGTTGCCTTAATATTACGGTTCTTGGTTCTTCTAAATATCGATTCAAACTGCAAATCCATTCAGAACGATCAACTATCTCACCAACGTTTGGTAGTAAACAGCTCCAAGCATCGGTGAATTATCCAAGAAGTGCAATGTGCAGCTCCTTTGTCGTTCTACAATAATATCTTTTCGCAGTGATATCTTTTCGCTCCGAGAAACATTTTTCCGTTTTGAAAAATACGGGCCATATTGAAAGTCAGGATTGTTTCGCAATCTGCTCTGAGTCATCTGAGAAAAATTAGTTTTACATTTTCCAGATCTTGCTACATAATAAAAAGTTTTATTTATGGCGCCCGTCATGTGTGGGACTGATATAAGGGACGTTAAAACTGAATTAACTTTAAATTGGAAAGGATGATTAGTCAGATTCTATTTTCTTCTCCCAGACAACGATGGTTGGCATTTACCTGCAGAAGGAACGTTTTCTGCGTTCATATTCCGTTGTCATGGTTACAACATCAGCTAATTTATTAAGCATTTCTCCTTAATTCATAAATTAAATCATCGATGCAATAAATTATGATCCTGAGTATCTTCGGTGGGGATATGGCAGTGCCCTCAGGGCGACGCTGAATATGCTAAGAAGAGAAGCTAGCTAAAGAGAATGGTTTCTTAATCAGATTTTTACAGCAGTGTTATTAGAGGGTTAATGCTTCTCTTGTCAGACACACGCGTGCAGCATCTTCGGGAATTCCTCAGGTATACAGCGAGGCATCATTAATCCTGCAGTGCTGATAATTCTTTCTCCCCGAACACACTTAACACGCAGTTATGTCTCGATGGGAACACCATTAATCCGGTACTGATTACGCGATCATTTCTCGCCACCTCCTTAATTCCGACACAGAGAATTCGATTAGCTAATTATTTATGACACTGCCCGACCCCGTCTCCAGTGATCCGTGTTGCCAGCTCTTCTCTCCAATACTGCTGACGATGCAACCTGCTTCCGTTATTTCAGCCAAGTCGCTGTGCACAAGGTGATCCCTACAGGGAACAAATAATACCCTTTGATCTCTCGTCTCTTCCCAGTGAACTCGAGCCATTCTTGTGGAGCATAATTCAATAGCGATATTCACTCACATGCATACAAAAAACATATATATAGATATATATATATTTAATATATATATTTAAAAAAAAATATCAAGAATACATATATATATATATATATATATATATATATGTATTCTTGATCATCTACTCGGTTGTAATGATACATTTTAAAGAATAAATTTTAAATGACTTTAAACCGAGATAAAATATTAAATTTTAATGATAATGATACAACTAGTTTTAGCCTTTTACAGCCTTCTTCATGTATCCATTAAAGGTAGAACACAGTAATAAAAAATTGAAGTTACATAAAACTGAGAATTACAGGCAAAAATGCAATACATAATTGACACAAAAACGTTGTATTTTTCAAGTCGTTCTATCTAACGTGCTATTGTTTGTTGTATGCGGGCTTGTAGGTTCTCGTGAGCGCCAGCATTGAACAACTGCAGTATGGCTATCAGGGATGTAACTCAAATTGCTGTTCAAATGTACAGGATTAAGGAGGTTTCTCTGCACTGTTTTCTTTCAAACTCATCACTAGAGCGAAAAATGTTTTCGGATTTATCCCAGCAAACTGAGTGACTATATATATATATATATATATATATATATATATAGTCACTCAGTATATATATATATATATATATATATATATATATATAATTGGAAAATGTTCCTATTTCTGTCTCTCTGCAATTGTAAGTAAAATTTGGCTACATCGGTACCTGGGTAGAGTCCATTATCAAAGAGAAGGTGATGAAACTCTGTTCTGTGTCGAGTGCACCCGCATGCTTGCTAATATATTCTAAAATTAGATCGTTTCAATGTACCTCAAAAGCCTCGCTTTAAATCATTATCAATTAATAAGTTCCAATATGTACACAAAACGGGATGTATGTGATATACTATAACAGAACTACATGATATTATTACAAACCTCCTAGCAACAATTTCCTGCCAAATTTATCTCTATTTTCCACGGCTACAAAAACGTCGCATCTTATATTTCAGTTTTAGGACACTTCTGACTACATCATAACTAATCTCGAGTTTTGCTCTGTGTTTTTCTTGCCATCAAACAGCTGTTTTGCTAATCCTTTCTCCGCTAATTCTACAACTGTCAAGTTCCTGTCTAATATCTTCCTCATCTTCTAATATATTCCTGAGCATGACATGCGTGAGTGGTGAAAAGCCACATCATCTACTTGGTAACATCTACTTGGTAACATCATCAGTCAAATTCATAAAAGAAGTGGAAGAAGAAAAAGATATGCACCTAAAATGTCAAGAGATTTAAGCAGAAACCAAACTGACTACTCAAAAGAAAAATAGAAATGATTCCTGAACTAAATTAAATCTTATAAAACTTATTTAGGAACACAATTTGACAGCAATCATAATCTAGTCACGGCTGAGACAAATATCAAGCTGAGAACTAAATTCTCAAAGAGAAAGTTTCATTATATGGATAAGCGAAAAAAAATACAAATTTATATAAATCTTCTGGAGACGAACAAAAGACACTCAATAAGCACTGATTAAGAAAGAATAAGAACTGCGGAAAAAATCATGGTCGGTGATTAAGAAAACAATACAACAGAGAAATTCCTGGAAAAAGTAAGAAAAAACTTAGAAAACCCTGACTAACAATAGAGTGATCACACTGATAGATGAGAGTAGTAAAAGGAAAAACAAGGACAATGATAAGAGTACAGACGAATATGTAAGATTAAGAAACGGAATTCCTGCAGATTGCAGAAGACGAGGGGGAAAATGAATGCAGGAAAGATGTCAGGAGAGTGAAAATGCGAAGAAAGAAGAGAAAAAGGACATTGCGTGTAGCTTAATACAGGAAACGCCAATCAGAAGTACCCTGATGAGATGTGTCAAGCTGATTTCATGACAGATCCAATAAACGAAGGCATAAGGAAACAGTGCAGTACAATGGATTGGAATTGATCTATATTAATATAATAGCCAAAACATGATTCAGTGAAGTTGAAGTAGCCGATATTCTAAGAGAAAAAAGTTTCAAAGTGCTTTCTGCTAAATAAACAATTCAAGAAAGTCATGATGATATGAATACGGGATTGATAATGACAAGTCAATGACATGGCAAAATCTCAGGTGTTGGAAGAAAAAGATCCAAGAAATCAAATACTACATTCAAATTCATGTTTAATAAGCATGAAAAGATTGGACTGGAGATACTAGATGGTTATAAATGACTCATACTCAGTATAAACAGCTTGACTTGGACGTTAGTAGAATTCTGAAACTGATCAAATAAAGAGGGATGTGCGTCAGAAGGAGATGGTTCCTGTGCCAACTTATTTGTAAACTTATACAATGAAGACGGTACGAATGGGATAAACGTGGAACATTATCTAATATACTCATAAGTAGCAAGCCGAATTTTGCGGATGATATTGCAGTGATCCATCATTCAAAAGCAGAGTACTGTAACACTTTCGTTCTGTTCACTATTCGCTGCTAAGGTTCTCTCTGAACAGTGAAACTATACTCCAATTTTCAACTTTTGAATATTTAGGGAGTGTGATAACAGATCTGGAGAATTACAATGGCAAAGCAAGCTTTGCTAAATAAAATACTGTTATTATCCTTTAATATACGAGATTTGGAACTAAGGAGAGAAAATATTCTTAAGGCTTTGGAGTATTTATGCAAGAGAACCACATGGACGGTCTCAAAACCAGACACTAAAAGAATTGAAGCACGTGAGTTATATTTTTTGCGAAGAATACTGGAAATTAAATGGACAGAAAATTAACAGTCGAGGGAGGACGTACTCCGAGGAATATCATCAGGGCAGTGGAATATAGTGGAAGTGGATTTTTGAAGCAAATGTGATGGGTAAAATACAGCATGCTGGACTGATTGTGAATCGTAATGCCCGTCTCATTTATGATGAACAGAAAGGATTTCATTTTAACACGTCAATATCAAAGAATGGTTATTCGTGAACCAATGAAGTGAAATATTTTGACGGATCTCAACTTTTTGTGCCAATTTTTTTTTTTTTTTGATTGACGTCAAAATTTTTAAGTGAAAATACAATTGCGAAAGTACCATCAGAAACTCATTTAAGAATATCGTGAAAATTCCTCTCAAGAAAACGAACTTTGTAATCGACGTTCCTTTACTTTTGATAAGGAAGTATACATTAATTGACGTCATTATTGCAGAAAAGCGCTTTTATGAGATCAGACATCATCCGGAAAACGATCAACGAAAGGAATTTCCTCGTCCTCACGTATATCAGACGCACGTGCTTTCTAAGAGTACGAGCAGAATTCAAACACAATGCACAAATGAAATAAAGAGATCGCTCGACCCGCGCGTGTTGATACTGCTTTCCCCCACTTCTCTTTTAATATGGCGTCGAACAGAAGGCGTAGGGTTGGGAAGTATTCTCTTGAGAGTCCCCTGCAGATGTGAACTCTGCGGAAAGTGAAGAAGGCGTCGAGCAAGTTGGTGTGCTCTTTGTGCGCGTGGTAGAGCGCAAACTGTTTGCTTTAAAAAGGGTGATAAATGCGATGTCATCGTGTTGCCATTGTCCCTTCGTTCGCACAAACAGCTATTTGTTTAGCAGACTCTCCGATGGGTTTCTTTAAATATGTCTACAAGTCACTGATGGATTTTTTTCGGTCATCGCCAACAGAGAGCCATCATCCGAAGTGAGTTATCATTAATCATTTGTGTGCAGCAAGTAATTAAGCACGGACGACCTCCTTAATGAACACAAAGTAATCAATTATTCAGTTTTCTTATTTATCCAGAGGGCCGCACTCCTCTCATTACATCCCGCTTCCGGCTACTCCTGACTCGGCTTCTCTAATTAATAAACACACGCACAAAGGAGAATCATTATCTAAAGCTAAATCTGGTGGAGATCCAAGCGCTTTTTGTGCGTTTTTGTTTCATGAAAATGGAGTTTCTTATCGATGTAATTTAGCTTTTCATCGTTTTAAGTTTGTCAAAAAAAATTCCGGGAAACCGGAATTTTTTTTGACAACAAAAGGTGGACCGAAGACGAGAACGAGAGAAATATCCTCTTCAACTCTTTCAATAACAAGACGGGTAAAGATCTCTTCAAACTTTATACACCTTTCTATCTTGTGTCGTTTAAGATTTAAGTATCTTTTTCCAGCACACACGAGACCATAAAAAACATCAGAGAAGGAACCGGAGATGAAATGAGCAATCTCTGAATCGTGAAGTCAGTTTTGTGTCACTCCACATTATTGCATATTATTTATTATTCTCGATGAGAAGATGTTAATAAGTACAACATAAATCGATGTTAATGCATATTACACTCATAAGGGCAGCAAATTTATCAAATTATTAAATTAGTAACTCCAGCAAACAATAAGAGACTTTTCCTGGTTGAAACTTTTCATTCAAGTCAATTTGTATGCACACATTAATGCATGTTGTTGAAATATTTCCGTGTTTCCCTACATCCATTCATTAATCTAATTCTCGTCCGTACAAGACAGATACTGTCTCTCACGCCCCTGTTTAGCTGTTTTAGGCAATTCGTTGAGGCAGCCTGCCTGCATGCCTCTGCTGTATCCCCCAAAGGGTATTTTTAAGTGTGTCGATATGTGTATTTAATGGATCCGTTTGCCTGTTTGCGAGATGGAAAAATCGGACTTTCCTAGAAAAATCCTGCCAACACGTATGAGACTGCTATCCAACTAAAGGGCTCCGTTTATACCGACTGAGGTGAGGAAATTTGCTAAATCTAGCCATCCATTTATAAGCCAAGGCAAGTAATTGTGGAAAGTGCACTGGTCGGTAATGCTTTGCATCAGATACATCGGATATCGTGCTATGGCGCTTAAATGCGATTGTTTTGAACTTCCAGAGATGAACACGCATCTGGGAATATGAGTTTCATATAAGTAAGTCATCGATGTTAACAGGTGAAAAGCAGCAAAAAAAAAACCGCTTCCGAACAGGTCACAGCAGTCGTATGAACACTAAAAGCCCTAAACCAAAAATCCAGATAGTGAAGTCATTGGAATTGTAAAAGAGCATATATTTCATCTTTCTGATCCAGTATAATTAATCTTACGAAGAGAACATTCTTTCTCCACCCCTTCCGCATTTTCTTTGCTTTCACAGAATATGCAAATATTCGCAGGGGCAGCATCTTTCTTCAACTGATTTGAAATCAGTTGAAGAAACTGAAATCAGCTCCAATATGAAATCAGTTGAACATTAGTTCAACTGATTTCATATTGGAATTTTCTTTTCTGCAAGACCAAAATAGATCTTCTTCAACTACGACGATTTCTTGAACACTTCCCCCCCTTCGGGATGATGCAGACAAACTTGTTTTCCTTCGTAAAGAAAAGTAGAGAATACCATCTTTGAACCAGATTCGAATTACTGATCAGATTTCCAGGAAAGAAGGCCGTTCTTTCTTTTTTTGAATAGTCTTTTATAATCCGTTCAGCGACGCGGCAAATTAAAATATTTCATGGGAAGGCACGCTGTCAAGAAAGGGTAAATAGTTCTGTTTCCCTTTCTTTTCTGCCTCAGATATTTGCTTTAAATTTTTTAAAAGAATCAGTTCGGATTTAACCCAAGCAGGATGGCATGTATGCGCTATAAATTCAGCGCCCTTTAACGTAGTCAGAGGTTCTATTCTAACCACAGCTAGTTCTGAACGAATTTAGAGTCATCAGTGTATACTAAAAGGAGCAGAGATTGATCTGCGATTAAGGAAGCCTTTTGTCCTGTGGAAATCTCCTCTTGTCACGTGATCCAATCTGAAGCACTCTCTTCGTCATGTCTAACTGCCCATTCGCAATATAAATTCCCAGCGTCTCCTCGAGGGGATATCCTGTAATTTTCTGATAATCCTCCGAACGCCATCGGTCTGTGACATCCCTAATATCTAATCACTGCCTCCCACTACACTTTCGTGTTGTTGCACATCGCCACCCTCGAGAGTGGACTCTCGTGGGAACGCAGCTCAGACATTCTATCTTTCTCGTTTTGCAACACTCTCTTAGCGATGAGTCCTGAAAGGAATAATTTAGGGTACACTTGTTAGCTGGACTCCGCACTTCGCGTGATCGCAGCAAATTCACGTAATGTGTCGTGCGGCGAAACTCTCCTAGGCTACGTGGAACGGGAGAGCGCGCTAATAACTGTTACTTCCAACGGAGTTGACCTTTCGCCAGGCCTCCAAAGTGTTAATTAATCACCGCTAAAAATGCGTGACCCTTCATTCCACTGACCTTAAAGTGAACACTGATTAACAATTGCCTGAATGGCAATCGTGTCAAAATGGACCTCGGCTGCAAACCGAATCCTGCGGTGGTATTAAAAAGAGGCAGCTTATCGAGGCAATCTCCTGCAAATATAGGAAAAGAGAGCGAACGGACGAAATCATTGTGGCCGGAATCAGTGGGTAGGTACTGGAATCAAAGGCGAGGGAGAAAGAGGAGTGGTAGACTTAAAAATGAAACTCTGTGAACAAACAATATTTCAACTCAGAAAATTGATTTTCAGCTTAATGTTAGTACGTGAGATAAAGTACAGTATTGTTAGATCTGAAATAGGCGACTTCAATTTTACATGACGTCACCATTGCAGAATCTAACAATCAACAAAAAAAATATATGCATACTTATCTTTTAGCGCAGTGTAACTATGTTTTTTTTTTTTTGTAACAACATCTTGTATGATAAACTGTGAATTTCAGTTTATTTCAGTCATATGTTTCAGTCATATATTTCAATCAGCAAAAAGGGGCAGATATGAGAGAAATCATTACTGAAATATTATAAATGAAAAAATGCGTATTATTGAGCAACATAGGGCAAAGATCGCCCTAATACTATAAGAGCAGCCTAAGCACCCGCGGGCATCACATCTGAGAAGAAATCATGACGCATACGTTCCCGGAAACAAGAAGTCCCGTATGTTGATCGGTGAAGTCAACCAGCCTGAGACCAATGGGTGAGACGATAAGAGAAATTCAAACTCGGAAAGGTGGCGCTCTAGGGGAGCGCATAAAATCCGCGACACGGAAGTAAATCACCCCCGTTTTTTCTTGTTCCTGCATTTCTCTTCGTGTGCTCCAAGAGTTCGTCGCAGTTCAGCTTTCATTTTGAGGACTGACTTACGAAACGTTCCGGCATGACACCGCAGCAGATTTCGGCAAGATCAACCGTAGTCCGTCAATGAGAAGGTCATCGACGTAAAACCTTAGCAGAGAGATAGCGCACAGCTTAGGCGAGCACGTGTAACCCACGTGGCGATAAGATCGAGACAACCAGAGTCGTAACAAAGAAGGAAGGACAGAAGAAAACCGATAAAGAATAGATAAGTACTCTCACTTGTTCTAGCCCTTTTGAGAATCGAGTAAGTGTTAAGAGAATGCATCTTAAAATTTGTAATGGAAGAAAGACTGAAGAACTAAGATTTATGTAAATGACTATGCTTTTGAAATGAACTTTAAGAACTTTCAGTTAGATAGAGATTCTGTCGTAATTAATCCGAGAGAGATTATTTATGTGCTAAAATGCCTAAATGTCCAATTGAGCTGTAATTAAGAATGTATTATATGTTGAGTTATTGAATTTGCTAACATTTTGAAGTCAATGCATAATGGTTTTAAGAGTGAGAGAGTGAAAGAATGATAGAAGCTAAAATTAGATTTGATAATTACTTTAACTTTTATGGCATTATATAATGAGTTTAATAAATATTTTGATTATTAAAATGAAAAGCCAAACGGCTAGTTTTCTGGCAACCGCCGATAGTTTTTCGGCATTTAATACGATATAGATCGTAGTTCACGATCTTGAGTTTCATTTACTGGCTATATAACAACATAGGATTTTTATCCGCTTAAAATATTTTGATTCCTTACTTACATGTGTTTCTGATCATGATGACTGACCCTGATCCTTCGAACCGGTGATCGTGTGTGTGTGTGCGTGCGGGGATACCCCAATTGAAAGTAGTAGGGCACGACTGCAAATAAAATAAGCCAGAGAACCCAAGGCTTCTAAGAATTCAATTAACATTATTAGTGGCACCTGATATTCTATGATTACCCTAAAGGCTGAGTTTATCTCTAACCTTAAGGCCCAGGCTGGCGCAGATAAAAAATAAATTTTGCCTAGGTGACCAGGATAACTCATGGAATTCAGGGAACAGGGAATTTCTGGTTACCCTTAAAAGGTTAAATTACGTAAGAAAAGGTATAGAGAAGCGAGACATAACGTTAAGATTAATATTAATGAAGTTCACATAACAATGGCGCAACCGACTTAACAAAGAGGTACATGCGATAGAATTTGATATGGCGGCTGAAGTAGGAAAGGATAAAGTTATTATTATTATTATTATTATTATTATTCCTGATACCTCCAAGGAGTCAGAGGACTCATCGTGGGAGGACATCTTCAACTATCTCTACACCTTACCTCTACTACGAATCAACGCCATCTACCGCCCATCTCCAACACCACAACTAGTAATTTTTGTCTGTAAATTGCGTGTGTTCTGAAGGGCCGATTTGTATGTATGCGGGATGAAAAACCCGAGTTTCCGGGAGAAAAAACCCTGCTACCTCCGTATGAGATCGGCTAACTCACCATCGATTGAAATCGACCAGATAAAGATTCCTCCCGTCGCGACGAGAATCGAACTTAAGCCTATTCCAATCGAAGGGCGCAATGTACCGTCGTTCTTCCAATTGCAATTCCAAGTTAAATATATTGCCTCGATATATCAATATCAGAGATGTACGACGCAACAGTATACTTGGAGAAACAGATCACGCTACGGATTTCTGAGTTATGGTGCACATCGGAATTTCAAGGTCGAATGTCATACCTCAAAAATTGCAAATACAGTTCAGAGGATAATGGCGATCCTAAAACGAGATTGAAATATAAAGATAAGGATGTCATTTTGCCTATTTACAAGGCCTCGATAGGACGCACTCGCACTATTGTGGTTAGATTTGATCTGGGTTCTGAGGAGATAAAGAAGCTGTGGAAAGATTTTAAAGATGAAGATATCGGAATTATCGAATGTAGATAGATTTCAGAATGTTTGCAAGCTGCAGTAATAATTGGTAGAAGAAAGTGAGATGATGTAGTAGAAGGCTGTAAACTTCTAAAAGTGTGTTATAGGAGATCCGTCTATAAACTCTTTCCTTATGTGGAAGCTGGGGGAGAGAGAACAAGTGTTTCCATGGAAGTTAAATATGTGCGGCTAAGAAAGGAAGGAGAGCTACCTTTTTCCCTTAATGAGTGAGCGAAACAATTTGCCTGTTGAGTTGGCGAGTGCATCTACTGTGAATGCGTTTAAGAATAGGTAAGACAACTGGTGAGAATGAAGCGTGGATTCACTTGACAAGTCGGGGACTCCTTCGAAATACCCGATGACGATGGTGAAAACAACAGTAAAATATCTTACTTAATAACTAAGAAATGCGGTGGCAAACGTCTCCAAAATGATTGGGGATTTTTAATATGCTCATTATGTTCTATCAAATGTAGAATTAATAACTTCTCGAATCGGTTTTTAAATTATCAAGCTTTTCGTAAACATTTTATGGACGTGTATCGGAGAGGCCTTTTCCAGACCTCTCCTCCACACATTGCGACTTCTGAAAGATTTCTTCTGATATGGGAAAGGTTTTCTCCAATTGAACAAATTTCCATGTGACAATCCATTCGATAAAATTGTCGAATTATTTTTTATTTTATTTTTAGCTTTTATAACAAAGGTTCAGAAGTAATCCACTAAGTTGTATCTTATTCGACATATGTAACGTCTGCAAGTTATTTTCATATGACTTGCAATTTTTATATCAATTCTAAGCATCGGAGGCTTTAAAGTCTGTAGCACATCATCTTCTGTACGGTCAAGAGGAAACAGTCGCAATGGTTACTCAATTATAAGACTTTTATTCCTTAGAGGTAAATTGGGAGAGAATGTTCCGGAACACTGAAATAGATATATGGAATAAAACAGGATGACGAGAAGTTGTTTTAATATGTTAAGAACTGAACAATGAAATGCTGTTGATTAGCAGACGCGTTGTGTGTTTATGAGTTCGACAGACAGTGGGGAATGCTGTTATCCAGTTTAACTAAACACTTCCCATGAATATACATGTATAAGAGACATACGTACGTATATGGGACAATTAATAGAGTAACTTTGGAAGAGAAGGCCAACAGCTTACCAGATTGCCTCCTTCTGAACAGCGTCAATCATTTCAAGTAGATTTTAGGTGGGCTAGTCTAAAAGTGCGAGAAATGTTCTATTTGGGATTTTATGCACTGTTAACACATATATAAGGAAAAGGCAGTGTCTTGAGTGAAGAAAGGATGCTAGTTTTCGTAAGCTTGGGAACTGTGGATTTGATGTATTTGTGCAAGGATAGGCTTGCGGTGTGCAAGTCAGCTCAAAGAAAGGAAATCTGATCTTGATTAGAGATCAAAAGTAAGAGGAAGTGGTAGGAGATGTTTCATAGGAGAAATAAGACGCGACTGGTTTTGGTCTTTTAAGAGCAGTGAAGTGGAATGGAAATTTTTTCAGCCTTCTGAAGAATGGTAAGGAAATCAGTGTTTAAAATTTTGATTATCGAAGTTCTTCCGAAGTGCCTCCGTAGCTCAGTCGGTATAAACGGAACACCTTGGTCGGAAAGATCTGGATTCGATTCCCGTCAGTGACGTGAGGAACCTTCATCTGGTGTTTTTCGACAAAAGGTGAGTTAGCCGGTCTCATACAGAAGTAAATGTTTTTGTTTGTTTTTTCACACGGAAACTCGTGTTTTTCGTTCCCCAAAACAGGCAAACAGGCCCCGTGAACACATGCATCTGCAGACATAGAACACACCGGGAGGAACAGGGCTAACGACCTTATCCTCGACAGGGGTATGGTTTGGAGGGACAGCTCCGTAACAGTCTACTAGGCCTAATACGTAAAAAGGAAGAAGTTCTTCAAGTGGGGATATATAAACACCGCAAGATTTGTTAAATGAAAAAGGGAAATGGAGAGTACTCTTAGCTAAAAAATGAACTACGAACAGTATTTGAGGTTAATGAAAGGTCATCAATATATAGGAGGAAAAGAGCATACGCAAAAGTACACAACCACTTTTACTCGAGTATAGTCGGAGAAATATGAAGCGAGGAAGCCACAAATCATGGGACGTAGTGAACACTTACCAGAGAAGAAACTGTCTGTCGAACTGGATGGATCAAACCTCACCAAACCTTTCATAACTTATATCCGTAGGTGAGTGATGTTGGCAAGGAGATTTGCAGTGGATCAAGAATGGTGGAATCCATACTGGCGGTATGGATTCCACCATCGTTTCTAAGTGCTGAAAAAGTGGACTATTGACGACTTGCTCGATTGCTTTCGATAGATCTGAGGCGATTGCCATGGATCATTTATCCTCTTTCTTTGAATGCGCATTCATATTCAAAGTAAAATTTTCAATTATTTATTTTGGCCTTCTTTTTTCCGTAGGCTCAAAATACACTTTTCATAAAATACACCCATAATATGTTAAGTTGAGGAAGTAAGCCACTGAGACTATGAAAGCGGTTAATATAAATGATCGTGGTGCGGGTGTATCGCGTGAGATCATACAATATGTGTGTAAATCTGCTCATTCGATCGGGTTCGCATGAAGCGTGGAGTTCGTTTAGTTTACTGTAAACTGAGTAGAGAAATCTAATAAAACTAATAACTTCATAAATGAACTTAATTTTCGTACCACATTGAAATCTTTATTTTTTTATTTTTCCCCATAAGAAATCCACGTGAAAGCTCATACTAAAAATTGCTTTTCATGAAAAGATCAATAAAGCCCAGCTTACCCCTTTTTAGGAACTTTAGATGCTTAGCGGAATGCCTTAAAATTTGCATTTTGGTTAACAAAGGTGACACTTCATCCATCTTCATACTTCATGCTCGGTGAAATTTTAAGCCGAAGTTTTTTGCAATTTTTTTTCTTCGAAAAGGATTAAAATATTCCATTGAAACCAACGAACCATAAATGAACTTATTTTTCGTACCACATTGAAATCTTTATTTTTTTATTTTTCCCCATAAGAAATCCATGTGAAAGCTCATACTAAAAATTCACAGAAAACAATGTACTTTATACAAAAAGCCGTTTTGAAGATTATTCTGTTTTTTTTTTAAATTTTTTTATCGTTTTTACAATTTACGTGATACAAGAGGATACAAATATTGTTTCCCTGAGCATGTAGTTATTTGTGAATGTTTATATTTGAAAATGAACATCAATGCATATGTTTTCTTTCTAATGAGAGAAAAAGCATTTTACTATTTGTAAGGAGAGCAACTACGGATTGTGACGAATTTCAAATCCATACGACGTCAATAATTAGTGATAGCATACTCAGATGGAAGCGCAGGGAGTCAAATGCAAGTGCTACCCGCAGTGGATGGCTCACCACAGTCACCGCATGGGACCGTAGGGTGCAACGAAGACTAATATGTAAAACCTGCCATTAGTCGATCCATAGGTTGAATGCAGAGTTCTGGGCATCGACGTAAACACGAATCTGCACAAAAACATTCAGAACCGCGGTTCACGACATGAGTTTGCATGGTAGGATTCCAATATGCAAGCCCCACATACACTATCTTCAGTGGTACAGAAAGAGTGGGACAGGGAAGCGTGGAAAGCTGTGTTATGGAGCGACCAATCACGCTACACCCTCTACAGAGCAGATGGACAGGTGTGGGGGTGGTGAATGTCCAGTACACGTGTCTTAGCAGAGTGCGTAATCCTAACTATGACATTCTGAGGTGGCGATGTGATCGTATGGTTCTGTTTTTTTCCTTGTTTGGCCTCTGACCTCTGTTTTTGGTGATGCCACGAACACTGAACTACGAGAGGTATCTGAACATTCTGGACAATGCAATGATACCTAATTTATGGCGCTTCTATGGAACCGACTATTGTCTCTGTCAGCAAGACAGTGCACCATGTCATAAGGCTGATGCTGTATCTGCATGGTTTGTTGATGTAGGATGAACTAGAAAGTCAGGTGAGTTCAAGAGACGTCCCTCCTAGTTGGCCTAGATACCAAATTCCAAATATTCCAGGTAAAGGTGGCGACGTTTGCATGAATAGCGATGGTCAAGCATTATTAGACTTCTGTATTTTCAATAATTTAAAAATAACCAATACTTTTTTTTTCGAACAAATAATATAAAAATATATTTGGAATGGTAGAGGAATAAGAGATATAATTGACTACACTATTACTAATCATAATCCATCTTTATGTGTGAGAAATATACATTAAATCCTCTACTTACACGAATTCGATTTAGGCAAATTCGTTTGCGATACTTCGACTGGCAAAGGCCATCTCTCATGCACCGCTTTGTGATTGTAAGAGACGACTAAAATATACAGTCAAAAGGATGCGGCTTAGCACAGGAAAGATCTAATCGTATGTTTAACCAAATATAGAAAAACACTAAAAGGTTTTGAAATTTACCCGAGCTTATGAGAATATAGCCTCCAATATCAGAGTTACATTGGCGTTCAAAATTTAAACCATAAATATGTCCGAAAAGCGTGAAAGTGATGTATGGAGATGCATGTCTTCACAACGATAAGAGGGGCATTAGAACTATGGGCTAATTGTAGCAATTACTAAAGGTAATACGTTCGTAGCGATTGCTTCTGCGTGTTTACGAATCGACTGTTTGAAGTATTACAAAAGACAAAGTTCGCATTATGCAACACGTGAAAAGTTGAGCAAATCCACGACCACTTCTAAGAAAATAGGTATATTAACAGAAGAAATCGAAAATCATTGGAGATTTCGATTGAAGATGAACCACGAATGCCGATGTTTACAAAGTTTATACAAGAGAAAACTCAAGATGTTACCTCATGCTATTTTTCCTTTCCATAAACTCATCTTTATGGGAAGGAAAAAGCAGTAGTAGCACGCACTGTACATACAATATTAAATATTCATACGAAACGTAATAGTGTTTGTCTTACCTTTCTTATATTTGCATATACGTTTTATATTTATGTACTTGACAGGATACTGAATAAACTTTCATTTTCTTTTCACAAGTAAAACCTTGTAGCTTTAATTACCCTTTGATGATTTATCTCTTCAGTCATTTTCGACCCTAGGTGACTCTGTTGGCTTTGTCCACAAAGTATTCATGGTAAGAATTTTACAGGTAGTTCACCGTTGCTTTTCCCAAACCCCTATTTTATCCGGGCTCGGGACTGACATATGGCTGAGACGTATTCATGACTGTAATCCGTGTGTGTTCACGGGACCGGTTTGCCTATTCTGAGGGACAAAAAATCCGAGTTTCGGGGTGAAAAAAACCCTACCTCTGTATGAGATCGGCCAACTCGCCTTTAGTCGAAAGAGATCAGATTAAGTTCTTCACGTCACTGACAGGAATCGAACTCAGATCTTTCTGACCATAGGGTTTCGTCTATACTGACTGAGATACGGAGGCTCCAATTTACCCTTTGAAACGAACATATTCGTCAAAGATGCATCGCAGTTACACACCATTTGACTTTCAACTTGCCTGAAAAACACGTCGGAAGAAATTAACCGCTAAGTCGAGGATTACTCTAAGTGTGGGAGAAGGACAACCAACAGATGAAACACAGACGAGGCCATTAACCACTCCAAAAATCACAAGTCGATGAAAGACATCGAACTTAGTGTTGTTTCTGATCAGCTATTGGCCTAATAGATGTGGCTCGATGGATCTGGATTCTTGCAGCAAGACAACGTTCTGTTTCAGAAGGCTCGCATCGTGCAAGTATGGTTATCCAAGATTTCTATCTACTTCCCTGATAGCTTAATTCTCATTCGAATCGCATCGACCATTCCTGGGATCATTTCGAACTCAGCATTCTCCGGGCGATGCGAGTGATTCGTTAGTTCAATCACTTCTGGGAAGTTATTCTGTGTTTGGTCAGAATACGTGAGTACACCTTTCGTGATGTAGTGTGGTCAATGCCAAGACGAGCGCGAGCAGTTCTCTCGCTGAAAGAAAGCCGAACACGCTACTAGGTTGGGTGGTCATAATGTTTTGACTCTGTGTGTGTGTGTGTGTGTGTGTGTGTGTGTGTGTGTGTGTGTGTGTGTGTGTGTGTGTGTGTGTGTGTGTGTGTGTGTGTGTGTGTGTGTGTGTGTGTGTGTGTGTGTGTGTGTGTGTGTGTGTGTGTGTGTGTGTGTGTGTGTGTGTGTGTGTGTGTGTGTGTGTTGTATATAGTTAATTATGAAATTTATCGGTTTGTAATTTAATGTTCGTAATGAGATATGCAATTTTGTTTTATCTCAAAATGTTCTGTTTAGTGAAGAAACGCTTTATTTGCAGAAACTTAAAACGATTTCCCTCGTAGTCGAATTTCGAAGTAGGTCTTCGGAATTTAACACATCGTGGCAGTGCAGACTATTATATGCATATATTAAGTCCGTTAACGAGACGAATTCATCCATCACTTTCGAAGGAAAACCGAATTTCAGGTCAAAACTCTCGTAAACGTTTCCTTACTTCCTATCAACCAGATGATGAGAAAATAAACTTTCTTATTTCCCTCGTACGAATTCATTGCAGCACTGTTTCTTATGAACGAACTTCCGTAAAAGCGTGTTCTCAAGTGATAACGCGCATAAATGTTACTGACTTACTTCCTTTCCAGTCAATGGAACCAATCCGTACCACATTTCCATGTGGTACGGATTAGTTGGTACTGTGATACGGCAGGGAGACAATTAAGAAAGTTCTAGCTCATGGATCCAAAGATTAATAAGACGTTTTAGAAATTTAATACTTATTGAAAAAACTAACTGTAATCTGAAGTAGTATGAACAGGCATAAATTATGGGTGTGATTTTTTTTATCCATTTACGGATGGAATTGACAATCTAATCATTCACCATCAGTTGTCTGCTGTTCAGAAACAATAACATCAACCGATTTCATCAGTAGCTGGAAGCTCACAACGTAACCAATAGTCACGTGGAATTCTATTGAACTACTACAACCTCGCTCATCTCCAGACAGGTGTCGAAGAAAATCAAGCTCCAAGGCATTCGGCTGATTACAGCACGGAGGTCATTTTTATGCAAACGTCATCCTGTTCTAAGCTTTCGACTGGTTCTCTATCCTGTCGCTTGCCACACGTTCTTTCTTTTTTTCTTTCTTTCTGTCTTAGGAAAGAATCCCGAAGACTTCCTTACTAAGAAAGGAGTACACTCTGCGTTGTAGTACAGTGAAGAACTCTATCCGGTCTTCAGTCTCGCGAAGAAGCAAACTCCTCGTCACGTTTCATAACTCTAATATTCTCACACGGGCTCAGGTTTCTGCACTCGTCCTCATATTTAAACCGATCATATTCTGACCCTTTCAGAATATGATCGGTTAGCAGGTGTTATATGTAAATCTCAGAAACGACAATGCAATGCTTTTCGTTCCCTTTGGGAGTAGACACCATTTCGTTTTTATCAACTAAATACTTAATGAAATCAATTCTGATTTATCTTACATTTGCTCCACAAAACCCCCAAATATATGCTTAGAAGAGAGAGAGAGAGAGAGAGAGAGAGAGAGAAAGTAATTTAGCGAAACTTCTCGTACTGTCTTTCTCTGTCTTACACTGCTCATTATGATTAAGTTCACACGTCTTGGTTCATTTATCTTCTCTAAATATTTACAAGAAATGTCCTTTTTGTTTCAGTCAGCACGTGAAAAGGATAAACATTCAACCCTTATGTTAATCGCAAATACCACTATCTTTGTTTCCTCGTTATTATATGAAGAGCTCTCCTCTGCAACGTTCTCTCAATTATCGTAACCTACATTTATGAATTTCTTTGAAATTCCAGAGATGAAATGACAGTAACAGCTACAAACTAATTATTCTTTCGTTTTTCATGTTATTTGGAGTCCGTCGCACACACCTGATAGAGTTGAGAATTTTCTGCAAATTATGCCTATGGCGGTACCATATCGATTTATCCAAACCCTCTCGATCCCGCTGTTAGTGCTTAGATTACCATAATCTTCAAGAAAAAATATTCCATTGACTACTTTTAAGCTAAATCCTTAGAGAAGTATTAGAATCCTCTGATTTGCCTTAAAATGTATCAGAACTTTAAGGATATCAAGCAAATGTTAATTACGATTATTTAAATTAAGGGGATATTAAATCCCACATAGTTTTAAAACCGAATAAGAAACTCAAAGATTGAAATCAGAGAGTTTCTTGCCGATTATAGTAAACTATAAAGTATCGGCGATCACTTAGCGTGAGCTAATGCAAGTGACGCTAGTACGTAGTACAATACAGGACAACTCCTTGCAAAGGTGGGGAAAGTTCAGATCGCTATTCTTAGGTATTTTCCATAATGTAAAACCACATTTCCTAGGAAATGTATGCTGTTATTACATTATGGTAGGGAGGTCACTACCCAGACCGGTTTCAGCCTTTTTTGAGGCTTCATCAGTGAGTAACTAGACCTAATACCGAAGTGTATAACGAAAGGAGCTTATATACCCTGCGATACGAGTTTCCAAACAGGTGCAACCATTAACTTACTTAAGTATAAAGAGCTAATAAGCTTCATTAAATTAATGAAGCTTAAAACATTTAAATAATGTTTTCATTGCCGAAATGAAGCTTATTAGCTCTTTATACTTAAGTTAATTACGATAATTAAAAGAATAAGTTATATTAATCTTTAAGAGTTCTCTGACTTTGTGTCATAAAGAAAAAATGAAGAAGTAGAGCATGTACGGTGGAATGCGAGTTTGAAAGGAATTAAAGTTTGTGTGTGTGTGTGTGTGTGTGTTGTTCGTGGAGTGACGGAAAAAGAGAAGAACAGTTACAGATCTGTATGGCGAGGATGAATGGATGGGACTGTTCGCGGCATTTTATTTCTGTGACGTTTTATTTTTCTGTCCCGACACAGCTGACGGAAAGAGGAACGTTTTATGAAAGGACAGTTGCACGTGTTACGCGGATGACTGGAGTGAGTAATCAATCATCACACACGCGAAAAAGTGCGTTTCCGTGACCATTCAAGCAACTAAACAAAGGTGATGTTGTTCGTTGTTGACGGACAGTTGTAAGCCCCGTGAGAGGGAGATGACCCAATGTCTCACAAAGGTCGGCCAATGAGGGCAATTCTCAATAAAGTTGGCAGGCATGGGCGGCAGAAAGCGGGATTAAATGACGCGGCGAAACCTCCTCGTTCAGAATGAGTGCGCCCTGCAATGCCTTTGGCTAAAAGAAAGTGATGGCGTTGCAGTGAACCAAAAGGTTGTTTCTGGAAACATCGGGTGAGGGAGCAAAGGATTGAGCTTTGGGTAATGGACCATTCCTGATCGTTACCCCGTCTATATGAATCCTTTTCTATATACGGAAATACACGACCCTGTCCTCTGTTGCATTCCATTTCCAGCTCTCCTAATTAACGATATGGAAGACTAAGAGAAGTCTTCACACCTAATGAGAGGCGCCTTTCTGTTCTGTTCAACTACTGCACAAAGGAGGAAGACCTGTGAGACAAAGGGAAGAGGCGCGTATTAATTTTTATGAAGATTTCGCTGGGAGACATCATATACGTATTGTAGTTTTGGAAAGGATGGCTTTTTTTGCTTTTTTTTAATGTGGATTAGCATAATTCGAAGAACAAGAAACGTGAATTACGGCTAAATGGTGTAATTCGCATTATGCGGATTTTGAAGCCTATCAACCGATTACCATACGAGCATAATCATAATTCCGCTATTTTACATGAGTCCTACCAATCTTTGCTAGCAACGTATACAATACAGAGAGTTTGGATACAAATCCATTCCGTAGCATGCTCCATAAGAGATTAACTCAATATGGGTACAATTCGTTAGGGCTCTACGTCTAAACGCCATGTCTGCTCAGCACGAATTTATAAGCGAAATGGGACTGAGTCACTATTCGGAAGAAAAAGCAACAAGAGAAGTAGGAGTTGGAAAGCTTCGATGAAAAAGCATATTGTCAGGAACTGAAAACTGCGAACAGCGCTTGATAGCTATCATCCTCCTCCAGAACTGGCACCCGCTTATGGATACATCGTGTGCTCGCTTTCGGGTGAAATGGCGATGCCTTAAGCAAATGAAGCAACAATTCTCTGACAAGAGAGAGAAAGTGAAAAGGCATTCGCGATAAAGGATGTTTTTAAATATATATATATACAACGTATAGGTACGTTTTTGTTGCTAGAGTTATAGAAAACTTCATGAAAGTGAGATAGCTCGAAAGTAGTTTACAAATGAAGTTCACAATTTTAGAAACAATTTCTCAGTTATTTGAACGAATTTCTGCTTATCCACACCACGGTTCCACCGAAACATTATTATCACCACCCCTCTTGAAAACGCACTTCGTAACCGATCAAATATTTTCCACTTTCGGAAGCATTGGCGATTTTTCGTTAGTTAGGTTTTCGTTACAGACTTACACCAGAAATGAAGCAACAGAAATATGTTACTGGCTCAATTGAAAATTAGCCGAGGGAAGAAAGAGAACACTTACAGAATTCTCAACGAAATCCAACCCTAAATGTGTAAGTCTGTTTCCTTAGCCGAGTTCGTAAAAGTAAGACTTTTTTTTTCTTTTTACAGACAAAGGTTGCGGATTAGAGCACTGCGTAAGACACAAATGTGGCTAAAAGACCCCTGGATGAGCTCCAAAAGTTTCTTTAAAAGTTAAGAACAAATAAGTGCATCATTAAACCCCACTCGTGGAATTGGAAAGTTGAAAAACAGTTTTTACATTTTCGTGACTTTGCTCTTACAAATGGACAAATTGTGGATGAAAATTTATTCTGCAGACAGAGGGATTCTCCTGAAGGAGATTTGCGTTTTGTTGTTTGTCAGAGAGCAAGTCTCTCCTGGTAAGATAAGTATTCAGCTAGAAGTCCCAGTTCGATATCTGGCAGCAACAAAAACGTATTTGTGTGTCAGAGAAACCTCCCTCGAGCAGGGGGGAGCCTTAAATTCCCTTCTCCCTCCTTTTGGTGGCTTCAAATATTTGCCGAAATAATTAGTTCATTTCTTGCGCGCTCGCGATCGATATCTAGTCGCATCCATCTTTATTAAGGAACTGATAAGTGTTGACCTTCTTCTCCTTCCTCGCACAGTTGATGGATTATCCCATCTTATAAGAAACTTCTTCCTTATTAAGAACTTTGCTCGTTCGGCTCGTCACACTTCTCCACTCAGCTAGAAATTTAGTGACTAAATTAGGCTTAACCTCCATTGATTCTCTACTCTACGAAATTTATTACGGAAGGAGACCGTCGGTCCTCTTCGCTGCTGTCGAATGTCAAAGACTGTTTTCGGTAATGAGTTATGGCGGTAAACACAAGGAGTCGCGAAGTACGCTCTATGTGTCGGCGTGGTGACGGGGTTTTGAGTATAAAACGTGGTAAGCAGAGACGCCCTCGAAAATAAGAAAACTTTGAAGGAAACGAACGTAAAATAAATAAGTTTTGATGCATTAAGCAAAGAGAAGAAAAATTGTGACAGAATCGATGTCTGGGCATCAGAGTTCGTTTTCTGCTTGTGCTACGGAACTTGAAAGCGACCAGACCAGAAGATCACTGCTGGAATCTTTCCTTCCCTCCAAACTTGATTATACAGACAGAGAGAGAGAGAGAGAGAGAGAGAGAGAGAGAGAGAGAGAGAGAAGAGGGAAGAGCTGAACATCTGACTGTGCATCCCACGAACTTACGAAAATGCTTAATGAATTAAAAATAGCTTTCAAGGCATCGAATTTTCTTACATATCGTTG
The DNA here is from genome assembly GCF_054136105.1 of Typopeltis vanoorti. NCBI lineage: Eukaryota > Metazoa > Arthropoda > Arachnida > Uropygi > Thelyphonidae > Typopeltis > Typopeltis vanoorti. The sequence goes on along the minus strand of NC_143571.1, from coordinate 93,743,081 downwards.
TTGATAAAAAACAAAAAACAAAAACATAATTAGCATTAACCATAGTTGCGAACAATTACAATACACATTTGTGGTTTAGGAAGCGTTACATGTTCTAAAGAGCTAAACATTTATGCTTTTATGGAGTTGCTAGTTTCGCGTCGCCGCAAGGCTCCTTTTGCGCCATCATGTGAATTTAGTCGAATAATCAAAAGAATGCTTCAGGTAATGACGAAGGCTAAAGCTATCCTTTCTTACACGTCAACGACGATCGCCCTTTCCTGCACCCCCTTCTCTGAAGTTGGGGAACAGTGGAGACTAACTGCGAAGCGATCGGCTACCACCTGTAGGCGTGTGTTGTCCCCTAATACGACATTGTTCTCAGCCCGGCCAGCAGCCGGAAGTGCATGTTTTATGAAAGCGCTAGGGAGACCTGCTGTTTTGTGTTTCCCCGACACGCCTGTTTCCAAGACAACGCTGCCTTGGTCGATCTTCCTCCTCCTCGGCCGATCTCCATCATCTCGAGGTAGCCCGTCGTGTTTGCATTATGCGGAATCAGTTAAAAGGAATACGAGGGAGGTCTGGACAAAGCAGGCACGTGTTTCGAAGATGTTTATTAGCTGCATTCTCTTACGGAAGACTTTCAATTTAGTTGAAACCTGCGGAAGTTACGACTTAAGTGGATTAAACCAGCAGGAAAACGCACCGTGTCCGATGTCGCCGTTCAACCGTATCGCGTCTAATGCTGCTCCGAGGCAGCCCAGGCCGATGCTCACTTTAATCTAAACTTTTCCCTTCTGTCAGAAAACGTTTCTTTTGCATTCCACTTTCGTAATGGCCGCTTTAAAGAGTTTCATTATTGTAATGGAAAGAAAGAAAAGCTTTCTCCGACAATTAATGGCGTTCCTTTCCGCTTCTGTAAGCATTTCTTATTAATAATATCCGGGTAAACGCAGCCCGAAGAAATTTTCGTGTAAAGGGCGGGAGGCATCCCCCCTTCGTATACCTGGGATGGCTTGCGATTCATTCCCACCCCACGTAAAACTGTTGTACTTTCGTTCAATTAATGTTGCGGTTCACTCGAGTGCAAACACTAACAAATAACTAATTAGCAATATTAAAAGCAGAACCAACAATGCACCACTGGATTCAAATAAGGGGGTGCTCTGATGTGGAATTATTGGAACCATATCTGCACGAAATGAAAAAGTCCTTAAGACGCACCGGATTATTTTCCAGGGTGGAAGAATTATCGTGGAAAGACGAGCAACCCGAGTTATTGGCACGATGGCGACGGTTGATGCTGACTCACGTGCAGTTATTCTTATTAGCAGCCCGAGAACTTCGTATTAATCTATTTTCCGAGTTATCAGAGCAAAAATATGAACATGGCAGATGTAGAGGAAGAGATGCGAGTAGTTCGTTTGAGATCTGCGTTCTTGTCACTACGAGGAGACTGCAGATGGTGAGAAATATCAAATTAGTTCTCCAATTTCTGCTTTTCTCTGGCGTATGCTTTAAGTGGAAAAACTCGCAGGTGGCTAAAAATTATTTTTTCCAATATTAATTTATTATTTTATTTTCCCATTTAAACGGCTTTTTTGCAGGGCATTGGTAAAAAGCAAACTCTCATGTGCTTAATGCGATGTGCTTTGAAAAATCGATGAAGTGTTTTTCTAAAACCGACTCATCGTTTTGAGAAAAACGATGTATTCCTGACTCTCATCAGTCAGGAATACTTGACAGGATGAAAGTAAACTAGTGTAATTAATAAATGCTCCTTCCAGAGAGTTTCTGAGTCCAGTTTCTTTTCTCTTATGCAGAAAAACACGCTCTACTCAGAAACCACAGAAAATGATAAAAATATTTCTAATCTACACTTACTGATATTCACAATGATATAAAATCCATGAGTGTAAAAATAAATACGAGCCAATTGCAATTTTCTAGAGCCTACTTGGCATCGTTGTAAATGTTGTAAACGTCAATCCCCCTCCAAATCACCACAAATAGCAGAAAAAAAACAACACTAATTATTAAAAATAATTCTAGAAAATTAACTGATTCTAAATTACAGAAGACCCTTCGCTTTCTTCAGACGAGTAGAAGTGCGTGTGACATTTTATTTTATTTTCTCTCCTTTACGATCCAACTTCCATTTCAGTTTTATTCTGCTGAAATGTTGAGTAATTTGGCAAACAACGGAACTCGAAATATGCATTAAAGTTGAGAATGCTGTGATATGATTCGAAATAAATTTCTACCGGTGCTTTCTATTATGGCACACGTGTGACTTACTGTGCAAAAAATAGTTTTCTGAGTGAACTGAGAAATGCAAAGATGCTTGTTTTCACTCCAAACAACTGATTGGTTGGTTCGTATGACTGGCTGAAGAGCTGAGAGATTAGTTTTGTCTATTAGTTAGTTAGTTAGTGTGTGTATGTGTGTGTGTGAGTGGGTGGGTGTGTTCTTTTAGCCCTTTTGCCTGCTTTGATCGATGAAAAACATTAAAACTCGTGTATGTCACCAGCTTACTCACATTGAGCTGAAATGCTCTTATTAACTGTTCTAAGTGCCCCAGACGTGGTTCGAATTCGGCCGAATGGCAGGTGTCGCAACTGGCTGTGCAACTGCGTTGTGGTGGCCCCACACTGACCCCAATTCCAGCGCCTCTCGTGAGATGGCGAAAGCGCTTTTCTTATCTAGCGCTATGCAATAATATGCAGATACCAATTAATGAGTTCTCGACATCCGTGTAATAATAACTTGATCAAGGAATAGCGTCTTGAGACGTAATCGAATATGTGGTGCGAAGCCCTCCTTGTGAGTTAAATTTAGCCTCTCACTGCTGAGAAGCATCCGCATACTTGCAAGGATGGGAGAATGGGGGTGCCCTGTGTTGGCTTGTTGTTTCCAAAACAGGGCTAAGATGTGGGTATGGGAGTTTTCAGAGAGTCAACAGGGAATAAAGACAAGCATCTCATCCAGAATAATTTCATTTATTACATTAGTTCAAAATGGATCAGGTGAGTGGAAGCTACAATCAGACCGTGGAAAAGAGGCATACAAATCCGAAGGTCATCCTATTGTACTGCCATAAAATATGAAACAGAGAATGGCGAGGTGAAGGATGATCAAGGGAAAAGAAACACTGACGAGTTTTTTTCAGATTTGTGAAAAGGAGAGGTAACATCAGCGGCGTACGTGGAGGGGGAGAAAAACCATCACAGAGAAATGGTTAAGAAAACGATCAGGATGTTGGAAGAATGATAAGAATTATCTGGTTGGTGAATAATCTGCGTTGGTTCATTGTTGCCACTTTGTGTAGTTTGGAATATTTGTCGAGTAACGTGAATTTTTGTCCAACCATTTGCAAGAGTAGAATTTGGCAAAAGCTTTCCGAAATTATACCACGAAGTAATTACGCCGATGATCTGGAAGAAATCGAAAGAAATTGGATGTTGTGCAGAAAATAAATATAAGCACGTTGTTTACTTTTCGTTTTCCTTGCAACCATTTTGATTATCATTACTTAGCCAAACGATTTTAATCTTTGATTACGCTGCTATCGATGGAGCAAATTTAATAAAATTGGTTATTCAGAATTCGTACTCAACTCTGTGTAACGTCATTAGTTGTTGTTTCGAAGAAAACTAGTGAAACAAAACTGTATGCCAGGTTTGATGTGCCAAAATCGGCTGATTAAATATGGTGCTTGTCTGCACTCACGTCGCTGTTTGTTTTTTCCTGGATACGAAGTATGTGATTCTGCTACAGAATGTTCTGAGAGTGGTCAGTTCATTCCACTTTTAATTTTTGTGGAATTCTATCCAAAGGTCATGATTTATCGAACACGCAACGTAAACTGTACTCCGCTCTATTGATTAAAATTGATTAATAGCACTAATCAATGAAACGAAGTGTTTTCGAGGAAGAATCATCCAAGATGGCTTAAGCACTTGTTACACCGGTGGCGATCAGTTCCCTGAGGCTTCCAATACGAACACAAACAAATATTTAAATTGAAGTAGTGGCCCTCAAAACTCGATGGTGTCTTTGACAGCTGCTTAATGAGCATTTGAACAAATGGGGTGGCTAATGTGTTCGCTGTCACATGCTATCGACTACTATACAAATGACTTCTTTTACTCTGCAATATGCGTGTGTCAACGGCACTCTATTTCCTTCAAATGCAAAAATGGAAATAATTAAAACTGTGCAGTTCGAGGTCCAAAGAATCCGAACAAGAATGGGCATTGATTTTTATACCTTCGTTTTCAAGGTAGAGAAGATATTCTGCACTGCCTTGCAAACGAAGTAGGAAATGCGTAGACTGAGGATTCTGTCTAAGATATACCAAATGTTAGCCCTCATTCATTAATTAATGAGTAGATTAAAGCTTTGGTACAGGCTTTATGTAACTTCTGGAACCTACTGCGGGTACGTTTAAAGACCATTTTTCATCAGTTGATCGCATGGAGAAATGCGAGCTGTCGACCCTAACCCTAACCCTAACCCTAACACAATATATTTAATGTCTGAAATAATGTAGGTTCTACGGTCGATTTTCCTGAGTTTACTGGACGAAAAACCCGAGTTTCCGGGAGGAAAAACCAGATTGCCCGTGCCAGAGATCTACTAACTCGGGAACCGGTCGAAAAAAGGCCTCGAAAAATTTCCTCTAATCGCCGACTAGACTCGAAACCAAGTTTTCCTTCCTCAGGTATTCATGAAATGGACTGATAACATCACAAAAAATGGACAAATTCCTCCCTTTCTCAACTGTCATCAAGAACAATATACAGTATATATATATATATATATATATATATATATATATTCTCCCGTAGTCCTGAATGAACCGTTGGGTCATTCATGGCTGGTAGGTGATACTCTTTGCTATCTCCTCCAGGGTCTCTTGATGACAGTTGAGAAAGGGAGGAATTTGTCCATTTTTTGATGTTATCAGTCCATTTAATCGAGGTCGGTCCCCTAACACTTGGTCCCGAAACGATTCCTTCTAGTGTTTGCTTTGGAAAGCCATTAGCCCTCTCCACATGTCCAAACCATTTCATCTGTCTTCTTCTAATGACTGTCAGAATATTTTCCCTTTTTCTCCCATTATTGAATCAATCAGTTTTCGGATATTTTCATTGGTTTCGTGAGCGGTATAGGGAATTCTTAAAAGTCTTCTGTGAGTTTTCATTTCGAAAGATAACAGTCCGCTCTCATCTTCCTTCAATAAAGTCCAGGCCTCACGACCATACAAGAGGACAGAATTCACCAAGGTGTCAATTAGTCTTAGTCTGGTTGTGACTGCTATTCTGTTATCTTCCCACAATGGTTTGTGGGAAGTGATGACTCGAATTATATATATATATATATATATATATAATTCGAGTTATATATATATATATATATATATAATTCGAGTCATCAGAATTGAAGGAGAATCGCCCCCCCCCCTGACGCCTACGGCGCTCAACCCCCCGAGTTCTGTACTGGTAGGCCGATTCTCCTTCAATTCTGATGACTGGATTTCGTTCAAAACCATTTTTTTAGTATAGACCAAGAACATATCATAATAGCTGGAGACTTTAATTGCACTCTTGACCAAGAAAAAGACAGACTTCAGTGTACTGAACATCGTAGCCAATTAATAAACTTATGGTAAACGATAATGAACTCATCGACGTCTTTCGGCATCAACATCCAGATATGAAATCCTACACATGGAGTTCAGCAATCACAGCGACAAATAGGCCACTCTACCAAGCACAACTGGACAAATACTACATTTCCAAAGACACCTTGCGTCTAGTTAGAAACATCTCACACATCCCTTCCTACATTTCAGATCATTGCTTCGTCAAGCTGGAACTTTCATTATCTTTGGAAGCATCCAAATCAGGACGTGCCTATTGGATCTTCAACAATACTCTCCTGTAAGATCCAGCTTATATAACACGCAGGCTTTAATAACCAACCTCACTCACTTGAAAGTGGATACAGAACAATGAAACATGGTGGCCCCACTTAAAATCACAAATTAAGTCCTTTACCCAGATCTACAGTCACCAGACAAATCAACAGAGGAACATTAGAATCCGACAACTAGAAGAACAGCTCAAGTATCTCCTAGAAGAAAGCCCTGAACATCATTCCAAGCCATGCAAAGACAGGCGGAATTATTGGCTAAAGGTGCCCTACTTAGATTGTGGCATACACAAATAAATCTTTTAGATGCCCCGACAAAATATTTTTTTTTCTTTGGAAAAAAAAAATGCCAGGCAGCAAATTCCATCTCTACTATCAGACTTCAAGATGACAGTATCACATTAGATCCAAGTAAAATCACCTCTGAATTCCTACAATACGACAAGAATGAATACAGCACTGCAGGAACATCCTATCATGTCATTCACAAAATACTGAAAGAAACAAAAAAAAATCTCTGCAACAAATCGGATTCACTTAGAAAACAAAATCACGCTAGATGAACTGAAAACCGCATGCACATCTTTGCCGAAGAACAAATCTCCTGAACTTGATGGTTTCACGTCAGAGTTTTTCCAAGTCTTCTGGAATCAACTCGGACCACTTCTCAAAACACTGCAAGAAGCCAACATCAATGGCCTCCCACAATCCGTTCACGACCTCAGTAGCACGATTGATACCAAAGAAGGGAGACCACACGGATATCCAAACTGGCGTTCAATCTCCCTAATTAATACCGATTGCAAAATCATTTCCAAAGTTATAGCAAACCGAATAAAGCCAACACTGCCTGAAGTTATTGGCCAACATCAATCGTACTCTGTCCCAGGAAGATCAATACATGATAACCTCCATTTAATGAGAGATCTCATCCACATTGCAAACAGCCAACATGAAAACCTAGCACTCGTCAGCCTTGATCAGGAGAAGGCTTTCGATAGGGTAGAGCATGAGTACCTTTATGAAGTTCTAAAAGCATTTGGCTATGGTCCTCGCATCATTGAAACAGTGCAATTGCTTTACAGAGATGCACACTTCTGTTTAAAAATCAACAACAGGCTCACTCTCACTTTGTCATACTCTCGAGGGATCAAGCAAGGATGTCCCCTCTCTGGTCAATTATACACACTGGCCATAGAACCCTTCTTAAAAACAGTACACGACACCATCATCTCCAAACGAACCAGCATACTAGAGCCACATCAAAAAATTACCCTATCAGCATATGCCAATGACATCACTGTGATAGTCAGAAATGAAGAAATGACAGTAACCGAGGAAGCACACAGACTATATGCACAAGACTCAGGGGCCAAATTAAATTCTGCAAAAACCACGGGCTTGTGGTCAGGCGATGGAAGTCTAGAAATGATTCTCCGATCGAATGTACTTGGTGAAGCGAAGGGCAAAGATACTTAGGTGTTCACCTCGGCAATACCAAACTATATAACACACTGTTGTGTCATACATCCTGGCTTTGAATCCGCCATCTTGTTGTAACATTAATCTTATTTAAATTATCCGTTTTTTTATTAATTGTTGGTTGATTACTGATTCAAATGTAGAGAAATTTATAATATCCTGCACCACCCTATATTCAGATTAGTCTATATAATATAGTGGAATCAATCATCAACTAACTTTTGCAATCTCACTTTTCTACAGGCCGAGGTTAATATTATCATTTAAGGCTTCCGCAAGGTCCGATAAACTTTATGAGCGGTGCAATGAAAGAGAATCAGGAAATCACCAAATTGGAATCAATAAAACAAAACATTTAATACAGGGTTACATATCATGTACATTAAGTATAACTTTGAAAACAAGATGACGCAAATCAACTTAGTTCAAATACTCATAACAAACATAAAACATTAGGCATCAGACATCCAGCTCTCAATATTACATTCTTCCGAATAATTAAAAATGGTTCACACAGTTCAACGTTACAGAATCTTACAGTAAATATTCTTAAAGTATAATTCTCTAATTCTCTCTTAGTCAACAAACACTTAATTCAATTATGAGGCACTTCAAGGGGGAAACACTTTAAAGCTCCATACTTTGGCTAATTTTAGTAGAATGCCACAGTTAATGTTAAGATATATCGGGCGGAGTTAACTCTTATTTCTTCACGCTGAAATATAAAAAAATGGACTGCTCTTACCGGGTTACATCCTTTGCACATTGGATTCACTATAGGCACATTTAAACCTGAAGTTAACTATCACTTTGAAGTAACACTATTCAAAAGGATTCTTCACTATACAAATGAAATATTAAACATAGAGCTTCACAAGTCTTGACACACTCGTTTCAGGTAATCTACTTATTCCTTATTTTCTTCTACGCATTACTTTCAGCTTTGCACTATTCTTACTCAAAACAATTGGAATTCGACGTAAATTTTAGAATTCCGTAGAAATATTCCTAATTGCCTATTAATTTCCCGGTCCCTTCTTAATTTATTTATGGCATTTCCAAATTCCCCTTTACTGTCACCCGTTACTTCACTCCGTGCTGTCCTGAATGTTTTTCTGTTTACTTTCGTTTTCCAATACAATACCTTCATTCTTCCCGCCGAAATCGGGTTCTAGCCAGTTCAGCTCATATCAACTCCTGCTCCCTTCGAGTACCATAGCTCACGCTCCACGCACGCGCTATCTAAAATTAACTCCGTTTCCTTGACAACAGCCAATCAAATTCAGTCAGAAGAATTACATAAAATTACTTTCTCTTTCATTTACAATAAATAAAATGCACATATTACAGTCCACTTAGGATACATTTACAAATTATATAATGAATTTATACAGAATAAATTAGAGGAAGAGTACTAATAGTTAACCACATGGCTGCAAGTGTCTTATGGCATACCCTCAAAGTACTCACACCTCCTGAAGAATTTCTCTACCACATTCAAAAAGAAATCAAACGTTTCCTCTGGAACAAAACTCACTAGACAACATACCCTCACACCTGCAAGCCACTCAGCAAGGGAGGTCAAGGCTTGATTTCTCTTGAAAACAAGATTAGATCCTTCAAGATATTCCTCCTACTAAAGACACTTCAATGCAATCACACTTATCTAACCACCTTCGATTACATCAGAAATCATCCACCAGAGGACTCACACTTTCCACAATCCTCCGAATGGCCAGTCCTGCACCATCTCCTCTTAAACTACCTCATTTTTACAAAGATGCTCTACAGCTGTGGAAAAACACAGGACTTCATCACATACTTACAGAATCAACAGAGTCTGCTGCAGAACCGCTATTTTTTTTCAAACAGAAACATAACACGTCAACTGGCCAGCCTTTTCTTTTCTCTACATGGAACTGGGCATCAATAAGAGTCATAGGGGACCTCCTAACCCAGACCCTAAAGTGGAAAACATTCACAAGCCTACCAATGAAGAACCCAAAAACTGAAAAGCAATATCAACAGCTGCAAGCCTCCATTATAAAAATCTATTCAGATATCGCTACACCTCAGGAAATCCGTATTCCTTCTAGAAACCGATCGTGGCCGATATTTCATCTTGTATAATCTGAAACCTCACTTCCAATTCTTCCCTCCAACTACAAGAGAATATGCTACTTCATCATATCAGTGTCTCCATCCTTGCCCTTCTTATATTCATCCTTAACCCTCTCATCTACAAGGCTGCATATGCCACTCAGTTTTTAGTGGGATCTGCCATATATATCAAAGTGTGCCAATCCCAGATTCCGACTTACAGTGGAAAATATGGCATAACATCTTGCCAACTCCTTCTAAGCTCTACAAATCTCAGCTAAGAGAAATGGATCTGTGTCTATTCTGTGACGTTTCAGGTACCTTGGAATACACATATCTAACCTGCACTGCAAAGAAAAATGTTAGCCTTGCTTACACATTGCATCAGGTCCGGTTACCTCAAATTTCAAGATAATGTATAAATATAACGTCATGGACTGGCTATGGGTAATCCTTTATCCCCTGTACTCACAAATATTTACTTAAAGGATTTTGAAACCAAGGCTATTTCTTCCTTTATTTTAACACCTAAAGTTTGAAAACGCTATGTAGATGATGTCTACATTATTTGGAGCCATGGACATGAATCCCTTATGTTTTTCCTCGAACATCTCAATATCCGACATCAAAGTATTAAGTTTGCTGCAGAGCTTGAAACGGATAATTCCTTGCCTTTTCTTGATGTCAATTTTGGTAAACTCAAAATATCGATATATAGAAAGCCCACACATACCAACAGATATCTGCATAGTCAGTCCCATCACTTCCCTCCTCATAAGCGTGGAATAATTTCCACCTTGGGACATAGAGCCCGTTTTTTTCTGGATGACCCAAATGAACTTCTTACAGAAATAAACCATCTAAAAACTTCTTTCAAAGTTAATGGATATTCCAAGAGAATCATTGCAAAATTCCTTCTTAATCCTCCTAGACATCACTCAGAAGAAACAAATAGATTCAAAGGCAATATATCTATTCCCTACATAAGTACATAATCCCATAAAATTAGCAAACGTTCTAAGAAAATACAATATCAGAACCTTGTTCACTCCACTTTCAAAGATTCGTTTCTTAATAAGCCATCCAAATCCTTGTCATCATCAACTCAAATACCCTGGTGTATATAAAATATTCTGTGATTGTGATACTCCTTATTTTGGGCAGACAGACAAATCTGTCGAATTGCATATGGAAGAACACATTAGGGACATTACTTAAAAGAGACAGCGAGCCAGTGCATTATCAAGTCATATCCTTTTCTCGGCTAATCCTAATGATGAAAACCAAACTCACAAAGTCTGCTGGGAAAAATCTACTAACATCTTCCGTTGCAATGATGAACTAGAGAGAAAAATCATGGAATCTAGAGAAATCATCTTCAATCCTGTTCATCTAAATAATAACTTGAGCTACAACCTCCCAAATAGTCATTCAGCTGTAATCATGTACTGGCGTTTACGTGATGCTGCAAGCACGCACTCTCCCAACAATGCAACAAACGAAAGAACAGCTTCAAATACAACTACAACCTTTTCATGCTAATTATGTATAGAGACTGTGTATGTTGTTCATAGTCTTTTAACCTTCGGTGTTCAGTCTTTTTTCTTTTTTCTTTCTTTTATAATGTCACCTGATGAAGGCTATTGTAGGCCGAAACTAGTAGTGTTTTTATATTAAAAGCTTTTTTAATATAAAATATTAAATTAATATATATATATATATATATATATATATATATATATATACTGTATATATATATATATACACCGGCGCTGTATATAGCTCAGTCAATATAAGACGAAGGCCTTTGGTCGGAATCACTTCGGTTCTATTCCCATCAGTGACGTGAAGAACCTTTATCTGGTCTCTTTCGACGAAAGGTGAGTTACCTAGTATCATAAGGAGGTAGGGATTTTTCTCATCCCGAAACTCGGGTTATTCGTTCCCGAGAACAGGCAAACCGGCCCTTGAACACACGCACCTACAGACTAACCGCCTTATCCTCGATGCGGTAGCCGTAAATGTAGAAAAAAAAAAATATATATATATATATATATATATATATTTCATTTTTAGCAATTCTACGTGTATTTTTAATTTATGTTTTGCATAGTCTGGAAACCCTCCGTAGATACCAAACATGGAACTTTTTCAAGTCACTTCAGGCCTTCAATAAAGTGGCGGTGGTCTCACACCAGGCGATGAAATTTATCTCATTTCCTCCTAAATGAGACCTGCTAACCAGTTTCATTTGAAAAGCGTTTTATAAATTTTCTTCTCCCTGAAGGGATTTTAACCCAGATAACAGTAAACCGAAAACGTCGCCTCCCCTCGCCACTATCCTGGATTTAAAATGCGACGTCGTTCTTTTAGTGACGATGCTGCGCCACCGATGAGAGAACTTTGATTTTATCTCCCTTCACAACCTTCTCCAGTGAGGAATTGATGATGATAGTAATAACGGATCATCAATGGATAACAAAACAACGTTACATTTTATCATCTATCCCCAGGGATATACAAGACAGCATACATGAAAAGTTTGCACTAATTCTAACTTCCTATCGACAGTTTTCCTTGAAATGAATCTACAGATGAGTACTCCAATATTATCAGCTTTAATATTTCGGTCTTCTAAGACACTTCGTACTATACGTTCACCTAGCTGAGATTGAGAAATGAGTGAGCACAGCACGCACATTCCTGAATGCCAACAATGATGCGAAAGCTAACAACTTGGTCCTTATCGCTGACCTACAGTTATTTCTAAATCACCTATCATACCATAAGATAAAATTGGTTTCACCACTGCCTTGTATATTGTGTGTTTCGTAATTTCTCTAATTCCGTCTTGTTTCTTATATTCAACTGGCTTTCCACCATATAGCATATAGAATGTTGCAAGGCAATGTCATCTGTTTCCATATTTAATTTGCCATCTTCATTAAGAATTGTTGGTAAATGGCTCAAGTATTTCATTTGTTCATATTGTTTGATCTTTTTCTTGCGAGTTTTCATGTCAAATGTATTGCAGAAGTTATTCACTTTAGTTATGCAATCCTGAATTCGTGTACTGCGTTTAATTAGGAGTATAACGTAATTTGCATAAAGTAACGAGTTGAGTTTCTAATTTCCAAGTTTCCTATTTCCACATTTGTCGCTGCTTTCCTTGACGTGATTCATACAAATGATAAATAGCTTGTCCCACACCTTATTTTGCATCAAGCTATTTGCCATCATTTTTAGGGTTCCGATGTACTCTTTCACAAATTTCTTGCTATTGCATCGAGTATGCTTGCATAATTTTTCATTTCGGTTTTAAAAGCCAAGTAACAGGCGAGCTCTACTCCGATCATCTGAAAGTCGAACTTCTTTGACCGGGTCTTCTGAATTATGCATTGCAGTTACTGTAAAATGTTTGTGCTTTATATTTAGAATTCATGGCACAAAATACTAAAAAAAGAAAATAATAATTCATACCACGTAATAAAATCCACGTCATTGTAAAAAAAAAAATAATAATAATTTTGTTCTTGCGAGAAAATAATAACTATAAATACACTTAGATAATAAACACACATTTAGAGCTCTTTCAGCATGCAAAAAGTGAGCTTCTTCTCTATTTATAACTAATTTTTATTCTAGCAACTGTTTTATCAAGCACCAGATCCCTTTCCAACAACAGAGAACAGATTCGAGGTAACCTTCGACATGGGTCAATAGCAGTCTGACTTATTAGCAACACCCTTAGCCTCTCAAATGTACAGAACCACGATTTTATAATGTGTGCCTTTTATAAAAATACTTCTTTGGACATTGTTCATCTGAAGTTAAATCCGTAATTCCACCCCTCTCTTATGAACCCCTGGGGAAATACTACGGTTAGACAATGCCATCCCGTTCTCCACTACATTCACCTCAACTCTAATTTGGCTATAATTTTTTTTCAATTTGCTTAAGTTCTTATTCCTACCAGAGCAAAGCGAAGCACAGGATATTTAGAAACCGAGGAGGCTCTTGTGTACGACTGCGTAATTAAAATCGAAACACTCTGGGCAGCGTTAGCATGTTTCGATGCAGATTAACAGAATGAGCAACGCGTATCTGGTTTGGCAAACATAAAAATACTTATTGAATGGCATGAATAGATTAAAGAAGCCATATGTCCCAGAGGACATTATTCAACAAAGAATAAACTCGTTCACGAACTTCAGTGCAACTGAAGCTCTAACTCAAACTATTGAATATTTTAAATTCTACTGTGAAGCGACCTGCAGGTAGCATCCTCTTGGTTCGGCTGAGTGAGCGGTTGTGGTCATGCATGCGAACACCTCGCAGCACTGATTAAAGAGAATGCAACTGAAGCTTTCAAAGATGGTCAGAAAAATCTGGATGGGTGCGGATTTCAAGAGCTCTCCGGACTTGGCAGAAGCAGTTCAAGAGGTCAGCGAGTGAAATGCACTTAACCGAGTTGTAGCAGGAATTCGAATGATTATACAAATTGTATCGTAATAATTGCAATAGAAAGATGTCTCATCCGTGTTAAGATTAATGGAGCGAGCTGTCTTTGGTAACTAGAGATTACTTCGCACATTATACACACAGAGAGAGAGAGAGAGAGAGACAGAATGAGAGAGAGAGAGGTGGGCGTTTAGTTGAAGTTCCTAAGAAATCAGGAATATGCTGGAAAATGCGTCATAGCATACTAGCGCGCGCGCGCCTGTGTGTGTGTGTGTGTGTGTGTGTGTGTGTGTGTGTGTGTGTGTGTGTGTGTGTGTGTGTGTGTGTGTGTGTGTGTGTGTGTGTGTGTGTGTGTGTGTGTGTGTGTGTGTGTGTGTGTGTGTGTGCGTGCGTGCGCGTGCGTGAGTGCACCGTGTGGTAGTGTCACATGATTGCTCTGCAGACCGAGTGACGTCTGTTTTTGCTCGAAACACTCGACTAGAGACACAAACAAAAACTCCATTTCGAAAGACCTTCTTTTTAACCTCCGCTCGAGAGATTGAGAAAATTAATAAGATAACTGGATGTTCTTACGGCCTCCTACAGCTCCGTTACGGTGAGGCGAACTGTAAAACTGCGCGGTAAATTAAAGACCTTTGTCCCAAGACGTCCCTTTGAAAGCAGCGAGGCTGGAAGTGACGCGAGGCTTAAAGGAAATCCGCAATGAAAGAAGTGCGGAAAAGTAAATAAATGAGTCCATCAGGGTCGGACAAATAAAGCCGGGCGGTTATTTACTTCGCTTGCGATGCTCCTGGAGGGAATCCGAATGTCCTCCCCGTAAATTAGAACAGTTCCGTCAGCCGCAGTGAGAAACTTTGTTCAAAATACAATTTGGGGTTTCTTGAAGAAATGAAAGACGGAATAGACAGAAAAAAGGACGACTGTTAGAAAGATATAAGAGGAGAGAGAGTGTCACTTATGAGTTTCCTCGTAGACATTTTCTTGTCTCTGGAGAAATGAAAAGAGAACTTTGAACGTAAAGGGACTTTGGATCATCAATGGTGAAAGAGAGGACTGGCTGTCTCTCCAGCACCGTCAGGTGGAGAATCATAATGAAGAACACTATGGAGAAAACTCACGCGTTTCGCAGCTAAAATATCTTCACGGTGTCTTCTTGACTTCACGATTATTTATTTAGTGAAAAGCCGTTTCACAAACTTCGATTCCAAAATTACATATTTCTTTTCTCACGTAATTTTTTCCCTTCAAATCCCACTAGAATTTGTAAGGCTCCCTCTGGGGTACGTTGTGGAATGCTAAGCATTAAGCACTAAACGTAAGATTAAGCAAAAGATACTTCAAGAATATTTCGTGTCAGTGAAGGAGCCATTAAAGTGAATTGCCAACTTCTAAATATCAGTTTGAATTTTTCCGCTGTGTCACATTTTTCACGCATTGAATCTTCTTCTATGAGGACAAACAGGTTACACACGGACGACACACTTTCGAGGAGCAATATCAGAACTGCGCCATAAATGATGCTGTTGTTAGTATTTTTATACAGAATTCGGATATTTTATCCATCATACAATAGTTGTTCAGAATTTTTGATAAATTGCTTCTACTTTTTCCCGTGTGTTATGTGGATTGAAAGTGAAACGTATCGTTATGCAGTACGTTTTATGAAGCTCCTGTCCTACGCAAGACACATCAGGGCAAATACAATCCGCGAAAATACTTCTCTAGGACGTGGTGATTTCCAAAGCAATTAGTTCATTCTTGAACGCAATGTTTTTATGATTGCACGGAATGCCGATTGATTAGGACATCGCAAAGTTAAAATGTGTTCTTCGTGCAGAAGACATCTTGCTGCTATCAATACATGTGAACTTCACCTGATAAATTCAGTGTAGCTTGTAACGATGTTGCATTTTTGTTATGTTGATTGCAGGTCTCTCTCTACAGAGAGCTTAGAGCTATCTTAAAAGGCAAATGAAATTTGAGTAATAATTGCAATTGAAGAATTGGATCGAAAACTGTGTTTCTAGAACAAAACATAATAAATTTTCAAATCAGTTTCACTCCTGAAGATGTCAAGAAATTTTCAGCGCTTCTTCAATGGTGATGCTAATTGCAAGCGGTAATTTATTTTATAATTAAAGAACATCGATATTTCACCCAAGGAAAAACTGAGAGATTGTCATAGATTAAGAGGAAGTGTTATTTCTGTTTGCACCATTTTCAAGGAATGGGATTTTCTCAAGTGCACGAGACATTATTCAATGAATAACACTATTATTTGCTCAAACTTCGGTGAGTTCTTCTGGCAACTTTATCTGTCGCTTTTGGATATGCAATTGATGTGCTGATGTTTCATTACGTTTCTCGATGCTCTTTTCTTCAGAATAAAATAATTTCTGCATCTTCTTTATCAGAAACACAGCAATGTTCTCTACGCACAAACAAGAAAAAAATAGGAAATTGAACCGCACGGAAGAATTCAGTGAAAGCCTTCTGTTTATACTCGGTCACTATCCGCCCACCGCTCACGAAACCCCAGATGGTTCGTTGTCAGATTCTTCTTGGTCAGATTCGTTGCATTCTGCAGGCATCTTTCCGGGGTTCTGCCAACAGCTGGATGCAGGCTTAATGGCATTATGTCGGCATAATTAATTATTGTAACTGCGCTCTTAATTTCTCCTTTGCTGCAGAGCAGATGAACGTAGCATTCTCTTCCCTTGCAGCTGCGTTATTTGGCGCTGCATTCCACTGCATTCTTCGGGCAATGGTTAAAACAGTCAAGGATCACTGCATGCTGAAGAAACGAAAGAAACAGAAGCTGAATGGGGAAGTGATCCTTCAGTTAGTATTTAAGAGACTTCTACCACTACCAAGCGTAGCTGATACTCTCTACTGTCTTTGCTGCCAATAATAAAAATGTGTATTGATTGAAAAAGTAAGCACCTATAAACTTACATGTCTGTAAATTCGATGTGCTTGAGGTGAATGAAACTTCTTTAATTTTCTAATAAGTTGGAATCAACTGAGCTCTCCTCATCATTTTAGAAAAATTGGTCTATTTATACATTTTGCCCTGTTTAATAGATTCTTTCCTGACGTAGATGTTAACTTAAAATTATGCTTTCTGTAAAGCAGATGAATTGTTCTTTCAAATAAACTCCTGTCTCTCTCTCTCTCTCTCTCTCTCTCTCTCTCTCTCTCTCTCTCTCACTCACTCTTCAAAGATTAAAGTAGTGCTGAGACCTTTATGCTCTTATTCGAGTATTATCTCTCTGTAATACAAAACCGTAGAAGAAAAAATCTTAAGGTCATCTGTCAACAGTGTACGCTTTCTTATTTCTGTGCGCGTATAAAATGGAAAACAGGGAAAATAATTAAGAGTCAAGAAAGAATGAATACAGTGTTGTGTGTGTCCGTGAGGCTGAGTTCCCTGGGGTGCTAAAATTGTATTATTATTATTATTATTATTATTGACGAAAAAAAATTATAACGGTGTCTGCATGGAGTCAAAGGATTCATTGCGGGAGACCCTACATTGACACACTAGCCATTATTCACAAAATACCTGTCTAGTTTAATTTTACCAAGTGGGATGGAAACCATCGTTTCAAGATGCTTAAACACTGACAACGTATGCCTTATATCAGACAACCAATTAGATGGTTCAATTCTTGATGGCATTTGGCTTTTTTTGTAACGTTGAGATCTGGGTCCATCATAGATCTTTTTGACGATTTCCCTCCTTGACTCTTACTTATCTGTGTCTCCATTGTTGACTGCAGCTTCCTTTGGTAAGACACAATATGATTATTCATGTTCAGTTTTCATTGCTTCCTGATGATCATTACCTGAAGCTACTTGCTGTGTTCCTTCCACAGAATCATAGCACTTACTAGCAACTTCGAAAGAATCTTTAACTTTTAGCAACTCCGCAGCCTTTAACAATGATAGAAGCATATCCCCTGAAATATTAATTTCTCCATGTACATATATTGAGCCATCAACTTTAAGTTATTAAACTAAATGCCACAACAGGATGCTTACTTGAGTTCTTTAAAAATAAGCTATAGAGAAGAGGACTGCTTGCAGATAGAACCACTTTATGAGCGTTAAGGGTAATTCTCTCACACAATAATGTTACATCAGCCAGATGTAACATTATTGTAAATCTATCAATAGCAAGTAAATTATCAAAAGCAGTTATTATATTAGGTTTATGATTGCGCCCTTTCAAGCAAATCTTCTGCGATCTTGTCATCATATTTAGTACTGAGCTAAGATTAAAATAACATACTTATATTAGGATTCCTTGAGCAGATTGAGTAGCATAGTACCATCCACAGAATTCCTATAGCAGTGACATATACTACATACACACCTACCGTACTATACGATGCTCCTATTGAAATTAGTTAGGCTTAGGTTGAGCTGAAATTCGGAGTAGCTGCTCACACATTCGCTACCCCTGCAGTTTCATAAAATAAACTCACCACAAACCAATAGGCAATTTACCCAAACCTATACACAATGTGCTCAATCTAAACACCATACTATGAAAAGAAATACTCTACAAGAAGAATATTTCACTTAAAACATGGACAAGTTAACAGCACTAATTATAATGTATTCGTTATATTTCCCTGTCAGTCCAACCTGCGAACGTATGAAAGCTAAAGTTCGTTATTTCGCTGTCCGGGGTAGGATTTAAGAACGGCGTAAGATTTTCCAGCCTAGTTGGTCGAGTGGCTAGCGCATCTGGTCTTCAGAGAAAATGCCATGGGTTCAAATCCCGCAGTGGACATGGATGTTTGTGATTGCCTTTAGCTGGGAGATGAATTTTACCGCCCTGCTTATTGGAGGCTTGAAATGGCTTGGAAAAGTTCTTATTTGGTGAAAAAGTTCCTTATTTATTTATTTCGTCGGTTTCCTACCGATGAAAGAAATAAATAAAAAAATACAAAATAAGTAAAAACAGAAAAATATTCTTGACCCACGCACGGTATGAATGTACCTTTGGTTTACGAATGATTTTTTCGTGGAAGGAAGGGAGGGAGCCGCATGACAAATAGTAATCCGGAGGGCATGATCTAGAGATTGGGCACTTCAAGCCTGTCGATATGCAGGGAGGTTGCTTCGCGCTGGGAAGCGAACATCACCTCCCACTACCTAAAAACATGCTAACGGAGAAATTCGAACCAGCAGCCTGTTGTTTGTGGACGACTTCACCACCTGCGAGTCGAGACCGCACCAAACGGATTATCTCGCGTTTATGAACCGACAAAGCAGATCAAAGCAGATGATGTCGAAACGGAAGTGCTGTAACATGATGATCTTTCGGCATATTTGACTGGTTGGTCGAGTGGTTAGCGTATCCGCTCTCCAGCCAAAACGCTGCGGGTTCGAATCCCGCCGTGGGCATGGATGTTTGTGATTGTCTCTGGAAATACGACTAGTGTTGGTGATAGGCAATAGATGGCGTTGGTGTAGATGATTAAGGTAGTTACAGTTGGTGGAATGAGTAGTGGAGACGGAGAGTTGTAGAGTAGGTGCCCTCCCTCGATGAGTCTTTGGACTCCCTCGCGGAGTCACGTAATAATAATATTTCTACATTTAAACAAAAATTCCAGCGGTTGGTTTCATTTTAATGCAGTAAGCATAACACAAGCGCTTTCGTATCTTTTTTATTAGAAAAGGAAAGGTAAATAAGTGCGCGCTTTTAAATGGACGTTTGTTTCTGAGAGCCCAAATAGTTGGACAAGAGGAACGAAGTCTGCAAGGCAAAATAAATATAATATTGTGTAATCAGATATAAATCATTAGGTTTGTTAAAAGGAAAATAAACGCAAATGTTTAAAAATAAATGTTTCGGTACGTTGCTCATGATAATTGGCTTAAGGAGGCGCACGTGCTCATTAAGATTGATACGAAACGGAGCGCTTGAGAATTGCAGATCTTCAGAACAACTTGGAGCATCGCAACTGCTGTCCTCTGGCAGAAAATGAAACTTCTTTCGAAAAGTTCACAATTGTTAATTCGGTTGAATGGATGTTATTTCGGAAACCCACGAAAAGTCAACAATGTCACGACGAAGTGAAAGAGCGCTGCAGCGCCATCTCAGGCCACTACTTTGAGCATATTATTCTTCTCTCTCTATCTGCATTTAGCAAGGGAAAAAAAAACCTCCAGAAATGCTTTTTCTCTTTCACGCCTTACCCTTCCCGCTGTATCGTTTTCTATTCCTTTTGTTGGTGTTCCATTCTGTGAAAAAAGCGCTTCTTTTTATAATTCTCTTTTCTTTATTGAAAAAACGTGATGGCTCTCTTTATATTCCACTTTAACAAGTGAGGCGTTCGTTACTCTGTTTGATGTTCTGCTGCTTTTTTGCTGCAATTCTCTCGGCTCTTCCCAAGCATGGGCGATTACGAGATTCACACAGCAATTTAAGTGTACACGAACAAGCAGTTAATAAAAAAGGGAACGATCTGATGTCCTGGTTTTCTTTATTCTTCTCGTTTACACCTTGTTCACGCCTTCTGGTGTCCTCGGCCTTCTTCACTTCATCCTTTCCCATTTGCTGTCGTGCAATGGATGCAAATAACGGACGAGTTCTTTCATTCCTTTAGAATTTGCATTTCGCTGATATAAGCCGTGCAATTTAGACTGTGCCAACGTTGTTGTTAGGCGAGATGTTTAAAAATAGATGGAGTTATTTAATTCGGCTTGAGCTGTAGCAACGCTTCCGTTACGAACCTGTAAATAGTTCTCCTAATAAAAGAAGAACTCCTTATGATTTAAATATTTTAAATCTCTCAGGAGATTTAAAATATTTAAATCGCTGTTTTCATTATCCTCTTTGTTAAAACAAAGACGAGAATAAAAACGTTTCTTCTTAAAGGCAGATAGATACAAACGTCCACCAAACTACAAAAGAAACAAAATACAGCACACATAGTCACGGTCCAAGCTGAAGATGCCACAGCCTCTCACACAGCTTAAACGACAGCCTGAAACAGGAAAATTCGCAATAAATCGAACGCACACTTCCTATGAGTCAAATGCACGATTTTCACCCCTTCGGCTCTTTTGTTTCGTAGTAAATACATTTGGGTAAAACTTCTGATATTTTATATTTCCGCCTCTTTCTCTCTCGCATGCTGATGGAACAATTATGACCTCGTCCAATAAGGCACATCGCTTAGCATCAATCGGCTCTAATTAATATGATCAATGAAGATCACGTCTACAGTTCTACAAACCACGATCGGTAAACTTCCTATGATGCTTCGTGAGGACATTAGAAAATAACTCGATCTCCTTTATAATAATACATTTCAAGATCAGATGGTCAATTTAAACTCGGCGTGTGCTCTAGAACGACAATCCATTCTGCATCTCCTTAAAAAACAGCCTTGCTCGATTAGTTTCTATCCAACTGCATGGAAGCATGCATTTATTCAGCCTGTTCCTCTTTCCAACTGGCGTCCTATTTGGACCCCAACTGAGTTGAAGAAGAGGCCGAAGAAAAGCACTTCAATACTCCCGAAAGTGAAGAAGATTATCGACATCCAGGTAGAGATCAATCAATTAAGTAGTCACCAGCGTTATGGATTCCGCCATTACTGTATTAGAGCAGACCTCCTCCTCCTCTTAACTTATCCATTTTGAGCCACAAAGCCACTATGAAGCTATAAAGCAACAAGACGAAAACAAAAATATAAAATTTGAAATATTTCCAAGCATCGGTTTTAGGAAATGAGTTGTTGCCCAAAGTTCGTTACGATAGGTAAAACAACAATCTCTCTTTCTTAGCGGCTCGGAGGTGATCTTCCATGGGTTGCTAAAGCATCCAGCAGAATACGCACATACGCATAAGAAAGAAACAGTGTTTTGTGTGTCCTCAGATTCTCACAGCAACCCTTCGCTGCAAAACGTCAGTAGTTTTTCTAAAGTATAAATATTTAGGTGCGCAGAGCCGCCCTCTAAGTTATTGCTGCTCAAGAATAGGTCTTGGGCTCAGTTGAGAAGCTGTCCGGAATACTCATGAGTGTCTGGAGAGTTCTGAGGCCTTTGGGAAATTAGAGATCAGCTAGTCGCGAGAGGCAGAGAGGAGTGCTAAACCTCCAGAGGAGGGAAAGGAGGGTTGGTTCATGTTTTCCTGATCTGGCGTTCTTCAGCATCTTTTGTGCAGACATCCGGAGTTCGAAAAAGAAATTCTTTCAAAACATGATTTATTTATCAGGAATGGCTGGAACCAGTGCATGCAGGGGGCGTTAAAAAATCATCGCCTATTTATTTCCGCTCCATCCATCTATCAATCTCGTGAACTGTCATGTTTCGCAACACGAAGTGACGTTGAATGATTAATTTTCGACTCCTCTGTTATTCTAATGCAATATGGATATTTTAATGTTTTTATTTGTTATATCTTAGGTGTCCTGTCTCGCAATCTATGCAAAGAAAAACTGCACGAGCGCTCTTAGACGAGCAGAGATGTCTTACTCGTGTGCTTTTAAATTTTTAAACCGGATGCTTGTCAGTATCGTTAGCACATATTTATGTTACGTGTGCTGTGTATGCACGAACCACTACAAAAGAAAATAACTCGCCATCGGAATGAAAAGCCCAGCACTTACGTAAACCAGGCGGGCGACTTGTCGCTGCCTTGGCGCTGTGAGCAGTAAAACGGATGTGCTACAAATGCAAAGAGATGCCAATGCGTTCGGTTGACATAAAAACATCCAAATCTTCTCACAGAGAAAAGAAAATTAACGCATGCGCAAACGTGGGTGCATTAGAGGATTTCTGGAAAAGAAACAAAGAATATTGCCTTCGTTACGGGCTTAGAAACCACTAATTTTGAAAGAAGCATTAAAAGAATGCGCCTTTCCGGTAATGCTCTAGAGAGTTTCTTTAATTGAAGATGGCGTGGTGCAAAATTAGACAAGATGAATCAGGAAATGTTGCATTCAAATGAATCGATTTTTTTTAATTTAGAATCGCGCGCGCCAAGAGCAAATAAAAAAGCTTTTATCCCTGGATCCGCATGTCGTATACGGTGTACAAAATAGCATTTTCGTTATTATCGCAATAACCTTTTGTTTCGCCTTGCATATTACGGAACAATCCACTCGCCAGATATTGCGTATTAGTGACCTTCATTATCCCAACCCTCTTATTTATCGTGTTTTATTTTTTGTTCTCTCATTTCCATTTCTTTGCAAAGAGAGCAAATCGCATTCTTCTTTTGTTTACCGCGCTCATCAAAATGCTCTTTCATCTTGTTTTTATCTGTTCTTCCTCCTCCATTATGATGACTTCTTTCTCATGTTTTATCGGAATCTGTTCGGCTGTTGTAAAAATGAACTTTCTCTCACGACCTGAAATATTTCTTTCCAACTGTTTTCGTTAATTCACATTCCCTCCTCCCCTTCTTACTTTGTAGTTTTTTTTTTTCTATTTTGAACGTAGCGCCTTAAATTTTATCTGCTTTTTCTTTATGTGGTTTGAATTTATAGGACAAACTTGGTTTAACCCAAAACAAATCAACTTTTATAGAAGAGGCAGGCATTTTTGTTTCAATAGAGTTAGTTTACTTGTTTCATCACCTGATTTGCCAATCACTTGAAACATCGGATTTTTTTATCTCCGCCCTTCCGAAGGGATGATGTTTTCAGATAATTTCTTTTAAAATTTGTACTTGTGAAGAGACTTAAATGGAAACCTCATCGCAGATCGCAAGAAGATGTCAAATGATACTTCGATATAAAAGTCTAGAATTGCCAATAACAGATAGTCCTGCCTTCTCAAGTAAGAAGTTGACTATCTTATACAGTAGAAAGATAGGATGGTGAGGCTCTAATCTCTTTCATCTGGCAGTTAGTATCCTATGTATGTAGATATGTATGTACACAGGATACAAAGTACGAGATGGAAGACATTAGAGCCGCACCACCTTATCTTTGAGGGACGAAAAGCCCAAGTTTCCAAGAGGAAAAAAAATCCTCTCTCTTCGGTAACTCACCTTTTGACTGCAAATTCCCGATAAAGATTCTTCGGGAGTTTGTAGGGATTCAAACTTTGGTTTTTCCAAGCAAAGAGCTTCATCGACACCAACTGAGCTACCGATACTCACACCAAGTAGTACAAGTAAGCAAATCACTTGTTTGTATTTGCGTGTGCATTCCAATATAGGGGGGGATTGTGCGTATGCTTCAATGAAAGTAAACAGGAAACTAAGCAACAGCGGATTCTTTGGGTATAGAAGGTGAAGCTACGAAATTAAATTTCTTGGGTTCTTTAGAGAAATTAACGTACAATAAAAATCAACATATGAAAATTATAAAAATGGCATGCAGCAGCTGAAAAGGAATATTTTTGCTTTTATTTTCGGAAATATTTTACTTTATGCAATTGTTAATGAAATAGACCGAATCCATCCAATATGTTTCGCGTATTGGATCTTCCGGGAGGACTGAGTGAGAAAGACATTTTTTTGAAGGACAGAGATAGATGGAATGAAGGAGGAGGAGGAGGAAGAGGAAGGAATGGTTTAATAAGTTTGAAAGCAGATGGTAAATGGATGTTAATCCGCAGCTGCTCCTTGTTCTTACACTTTTTGAAGAAGGGGGGGATGAATATTGGTGGTCATTTCAACAGAGCACTGTCCAGAAAGATGAATATAGCAGAAACTGAAACTCGTGTGTGTGTGTGTGTGTGTGTGTGTGTGTGTGTGTGTGTGTGTGTGTGTGGTAGAGAGAGAGAGAGACTGTAAGTCGTGAAATCTGAATATCCACTTCTGAATAGCGTCAAGCAATCAGAGGATGTCTTCAGCAGCATCATCCAAATGAGTGAGTGAGTGAGCAGAGTTTGGGCCGATTTGCGGATTTATACAAAACAGACTCCCATTACCACGCGAAATGTATTTTCTCTTATTGCAATCATTCGACCCTCAAACGGAAAGTTGTTCATTGATTAGTGTTTACGCTCGAAATCATCACGTGTGACTATTTGTCTGATCTCTAACGTCTCCCTCATTTAAGCGATGAAGAATGTTGGGGATTGCAGTCCTCCTGAGTACCTTTCAAATTAATTTTTTCATTACTTTTGTGCAGTTTTTTCTTCCTTTTCCAACTTTTAATTAATTAGTAGAATTCAGCATTTTTTTTTTTCATTTAGATAACGCGTTTCAACTATATTTCTATTTAAAAAAGGTTTTCCATGGTTCTTGTTTTAGTGGTGTTTACAAGAAACTTTCCATAGGATTTCTTCGTTTTTGCGGACGGGTTCTTTCACATGAATCGACGACGTAGTACGCTTTTTTTTGTAATCTATTCTTGCGGATTATTATTATTATTATTATTATTATTATTATTATTATTATTATTATTATGAACGGTTGCATGGTTGTATCGCTGGTCCAGTATATTTATACTTTAATGTGGTTCAAACTCCTGTTATTAATTTAAAAGTTGTCATCAGGTAACTCTTCTTATCACGCTGAAGACAGTGATATATAATTCATCGAAATTGGCCAAGCGAAACCCAAATTTTGAGTGTGCTGAAAAATGAGTAGAGTTCACCGCGATCACTAACGAGCATAGAACAAAGGACATCGCCATATTTGCAGCTGTTAAAGGGAGGAAAGGTGAGTCATGAAGTGCAACAAGTGCCTGAAGGAATTATCATCCGACGGAAGTCATATAACCTGCAGGAAATGCCTTAGGAATCTTCACTTTACATGTTCCGTACTTTCAGAAACAACATGGCAAAGCAAATCCAATGCCAAACGAGAAGAATGGAAATGCCTATATTGCAGAGAGAACAAATAAACGCCGCCACCCACGACGCAACTGATTACGCTGGAGGCAGAATCGGACGATGAACTGAACAGACAAAAAACTAACGATGAGTCTTATAATTTGAGTTCCATAAATTCATTACTAGAAAAAGGTTTAGAAAATATAAAAGCCAGCTTGGTAGATCTTGTCCAAGAACTATTTGATAAACAGAATAAACAAATAGCAAAACAATTAGCGAATATGAAGAGTTTGTAGAATTTAATAATTCAAAAGTCGAAGAAGCCTTACAAACGGTAAAAGACATTAAAACCACCATTAACGCACCAACTGACAGGCAACACAAATAGATAAAAGATACATCGGAACTCGGTCAAGAATTTAACTTCCTAAAACTAAAATACGAAGTTTTATACCAACAACAACATAAAGAAGACCTTGTCATAAACGGTCTTCCAGAAACCGAATCCACAGAAAATCTCAGAGACGTAGTTTTAAAGTTAGGCCATGAAATTGACATCCCCCTACAGCATAATGATATTCAGACCATAAATAGAATTCCCAGGAAAAACAAACAACAAGGCTTCCCACAACCCGCACCAGTCATAATCTGTCTGACAAGCAAGGCTACACGAGACAATCTCATAAAAGCCAGCAACTGAAAAAACCAGTTGTCAAGGATTTAAATGCAACGCATGAAAATACACCAATCTTTCTATCTGAGTATTTAACACCTTTCAATCAGAATCTTTTGAACCAAGCAAGAAAAGAAAAAAACAGAAAAAAAGTACTAATTTTTTTGTATCAAAGACGGCAAAATATTTTTGAGAAAGTCACAGACTTCAAAGTCTATACAAATAAAAAGCACAAAAGATATAAATAGATGCCAGAGTGAAACAAAAGACTCCAAATTAGTTCAAAACGAAGATCTCAACACAACAAAAATGAATGTGAACCATCAGATAGATCTAATTACACCAGAATACATCAGTAATTGTACTTTCGAATCGCTTAATTCATGGAAACAGCACACAGTGCAAGCGAGAGGTCTCCTAATCTTGCATATTAACATCAGAAGCATCCGAAAACATTTGCTTATAGTTACAGGCTTATCTGAGGAATTACATTGATATTATTGATATATTGATTCGAACAGAAGTATCCGTAACTAATGACGAAGCGACTGCTTTCCAAATTCCAGGGTTCCAACAACATAGATAATGCTGCCAAACAAAAAGAGGTGGTGGAATATTAATATTTATCAAACAAAAATTAATAGCAAAAGAAACGGCCTATCAGTTTAAGCATGCTGAAACTCTCTGCCTCGAAATCGTTAATACCACGAATACAGAGCATCCAATAATACCAAATGCTATTTTCAACCCACCAAACCTAAACATGATAAAATTCTTGCACGAACTCAATTGCTGGCTTTCACGCCAATAAATATGCTCAACCGAATACCACATGATAATTGGCGACATAAACATAAATATTGCAAACGAAAACCAGAACAATACTATACAATACCTAGATACACTATCCGTGTATAATCTAATACCAACAATAACATCATGTACTAGAGAAGAAATATTCGAAAATACTATCACTGCCTCTCGTCTAGATCATATAAACGTCCGAGCACTACCAAACTACATTGTATCAGTCATAAAGTGCAAAGTAGCAGACCATTACTTCACGGTTCTAAACCTGCACACCAACGCAATATCCATGCAATGTCCCACAGAAGAAAAGCGACAGAAAACAATAATAGACCAAGAAATATTCAACCACGAAATAAGAAAAAGACTGGGAGCCCCTGGCATCAGATTCAGTAGATATCTTATACAACAAAATTAAACTCACACTGGAGGAAATATATACGAAAGTCGCAAAGAATAGCAGAATTCGTTCAAAAGCAACACAAAATCCTTGGATAACACAAAACTTAATCCTAGAAATACACAGAAAGGACGGTTTATGGAAAGAATTAAAACGATATTCATATAACACAAGTTTAAAAACTGAATATAAGATAACAGGGAATCGCCTTACAACACAAATCAGAAATGCAAAAAGAAGCTACTAAAGAAACAAACTAACTTCTGCACAAAACAACATGAAACAAACCTGGCATCTGATCAATGAGATGCTAGATTCTGTTCCCAACACCACCGCCTCCGAAACCATAAAATACAGCTTCATGAAAGACGCAGAACCTATCCAACAACTAACAAATGACTTTAGCCAATACTTTGCAGACTCCATCGAAGAACTGCACAGAAATATTCCCGCAATCACAAAACGTGACCACAATCAAAACAGACATTATGGTTCCAAACCATAAAAGAAGCAGAACTTCTCTCTGCAATACATCAAATCAAAAGGCCCAGGAATTGATGGCATAAGACCTAATGGATATCAAGCAACATGCAACTGGCTTGCATCCTATCCTACTAAAATTAATAAATAAAATATTTAAAACAGAACAGATACCAAGTATGCAAAAGAAAGCCATAATCACACCTGTATATATACAAACATGGAAAAAAATTTAATCAGCAATTACAGACCCATAGAAACGTTACCAATTAGCAATCATATTATGAAGCGGATCGTACTGGAGAAACTCACAGCATACACAAAGACCTTTCATATTATCCCCAAAACACAATATGGTTTTCAGAAAAATAAGGGAACAATATCTCTCTTGTAAGACTTTACAGACGTAATTAATACCGCCTTAAAACAAAATTGCCATGGTAGTGTTTATTGATCTAACTAAATTCGATACACTCACATAGCAAACCTTGTTAGAAAAGCTGAGGCATTTTGGAATATACTGGCCTCTGCACAGGTGGTTTACAAACTACCTTCAAAATAGAAGGATATATCACACGTATAGGCCCAAACCAACAGGGATCTGTACTCTCCACAACTCTATTCAACATTTACACGTACGATATTAATCAGCTACCTTTCAAAGGTAAGATATTCCAATACGCAGATGATACAGCTATAATATCCATCCATAATAACGCCAACATAGCCCAAACAAATATGCAACATGACATAAATCTGATCACAGACTATTATTATTATTATTATTATTATTATAAAAACCTCCATGGAGTCAAAGACTCACCGTGGGAGGTCCACTGTTATACACACAGAGTTTGTCATACTGTGCCTTAAATATATTCACTGTCTCTGCACACACCACACTCTCGGGCAAAGCATTCAAATCACTCACCACTCTCCATGCAAAAAACCTGCTCCTCACTCCCTTGCTCACACCCTCCTTATACAGCTTCCAGGAATGGCCTCTTGTTCTCCTGCTTTCTTCACCCATTCTGTGCAAAACCTCCCCGACGTTAATCTGGTAATAACCACTTAACAGTAAGTTAAGGGGATAAAAATCCCTTCTTGTTTTTCAGCCAGTAAGCTGAAAAACAAGAAGGGATAAAATAGCCTTTTGGCTTTTCATCTTAGTTATACTATGTTATAATGAAATATAGTGACACACCTTTCGGTCAATCGTATAGCAAAAGTATGTAAGTTTTCTTCACTTAAGCTCTGATATTAACTAGGTCTAGCTACTCACTGATGAGACCTCAAAAAAGGTTGAAACCGGTCTGGGTAGTGACCTCTCCTCATAATGTAAAACAATACTACATCTCTTAAGAGCCGTGTTTTACATTATGAGAAAATATCAAGAACAGTGAGGAAGCTTGCTTCACCTTTGCAACGAGTTGCCGTGGTGTGGCACTACCAAGTGGTCACTTACGCTTGGATACGCTGACAGTTCGTCGGCATGAAACGTTACAGATCGTAGTGTTCGATCTTAGTTTCGCTTACTGGCTGAAAAACAAGAAGGGATTTTTATCCCCTTAACTTATAACAACCTCGCCAGAAAAAAATAGCCTTTTGGCTTTTCATCTTAGTTAAACCACTTAACAGCTTATATGTCTCAATCATATCCCCCCTCCTCCTTCTATCCACCAATTTCTGCAAATTGCATTTTGTCAATCTGCCTTCATACTCTACATTACAGTGACCAGAAACCACCTTAGTCAATCGCCTCTGAACTTTTTCCAATGCAATTTCATCTTTTTGAAAACCAGGTGACCAGATCTGTGCACAGTAATCCATATGTGGCCTGATCAAAGCCTTATACAAAGGAACCATAACATCCTTACTTCTACAAGTCAATGTCCTCCGCATCATTCCCATTATCCGGTCTGTTGTCTTCACTATTTTAGTAACATGTCCCCGAAATTTAGGTCCTTGTCTACAATCACTCCCAGATCTTTCATTTCCTCTAGCTCTTCCAAGATATTCGCACCGACTGTGTACTATATATCCCATCTCTGCTTCCCAAATTTCAAAACCTTACACTTTGAAACATTGAATTGACATCCCCACTTATTTACCCATTCAGACAGTGTGTTCAAGTCCTCTTGCAAAGCTACTGCATCCACACTACTCCTGATAGCTCTGCCCAACTTTGCATCATCTGCAAACAGCTGTACATCACCATTCAGACCTCTCCAGATATCATTTACATACAAATTAAACAGCAATGGACCCAAAACAGACCCTTGAGGTACACCACTAGTAACTTTCCTCTTCTGGGATATCGCACCTCCATAGACAACTCGCTGATACCTATCAGACAACCAATCTCCAATCCAGTGAACCAATCTACTATTCAGCCCCATCTGTTCCAATTTAATTACCAGCTTGTTATGTGGCAATTTATCAAACGCCTTTGCAAAATCTAAATATACCACTGTATATGCAATACCCTTATCCAACGCATTTGTCACTTTATTATAAAAAGTAAGCAGGTTGCAAAAGCACGATTTTCCTTTAGTAAATCCATGCTGGCCACCAAAGAGTATTTTTCTGTTGTCAACCCAATTCTGAACTTTATTCCTAACTAACTTCTCTAATACCTTGACCACAACTCCAGACACACAGACTGGTCTATAATTCAATGCCTTACTCTTATCACCTCCCTTATGAATTGGAACAATTTTACCCTCTTTCCACTCTTTTGGAACTTGACCCAGTGAGAGACTCGTGTTGAAATGATATACAAAAGCTGTTGTTAACTCTCTGGCACATTCCCTCAAGACACGTGGTGAAATAGCATCAAGTCCCACAGCCTTATTTACATGAAGTCTATTCAATTCCTCATATACCTCCTGTTCACTTACTAACAGTTCCTCCTCCTCCTCTCCCACTGCTTTCAAGTTCTGCATGATGTCACATTCACAAGAATGAAATACCTTTAGAAATTGCTCACTAAATATCTCAACTGTATCCTCCGCAACGGTTATCATTCCTCCGATTTCACCAATCAATCCCATTCTACCATAATCATTCTTTCTTCTACTGGCGATATAGAGAAAAAACTCTTTAGGATTTTTTTTTTTGGCCGCTTTAGCTAACTGCTGCTCATACTGCATTTTTGCTACCCTTATCAAGCTAGTCACCTTCCTCGTCTGCTCTTTGTACTTCTCATGCAACTGGTTGTTATATATACTCATTTTGTGTTTCTTCCATAATACCTTCTTCTTCCATATTGCATACCTTATCTCTTGATTCATCCATTTTACACCCACTCTGTTTACCCTCTTGACCCTTGGAATACACTCTGATATTGCCTCCACCAAATAGTTCTTGAGTATGGCCCAAGCAGCATTGATATCCTTTCCATCCAGTTCCTCTTTCCAATTTATTATCGCAAGCTGTTTCCTGAGCTTTTCGTAATTACCAGTCTTATAATTCCACATATATCCCTTTCTAACAGACGTCCTCGAATCACCGGTCACCCTTCACGTGATCACCTCGTGGTCACTCTCACCAACTGGTGGAAGATTTGACACCTCATTTATAATAACATCATCTGATGAGATGATCAAATCCAATACTCTTGATTCTCGTGTACTCTCCGTTACGTGCTGCCTAAGGTAATTATCTTTCAAAAACTCCAAAAATTCATTTTCTTTACCCCAAGATGCAGTCTCTTGCTTCCAGTCTATATTACCATAATTAAAGTCGCCCATAATGATAACTCGTTTCTTGCTAGCTAGGCCAATTTGCTATACACATCCTTCTCATTACCCTCCATATTACCAGGTCTATAGCAACACACAACTAAATATTTCATCCTGTTAACTTCTACCTCACACCATACGGCCTCAAAACCGTGATCACTACTTGCACCTTGTAATTCCACCTTAGATGGGCACAACTCATCTGCTACCATTAACAGTACTCCTCCTCCCTTTCTTCCCTGTCTATCTTCACGAAAAATATCATATCCGTTCATCTCTATTCCTGTCAGAATGTCATCGTCATCTAACCACGTCTCACTTATACCAACAATTTTGGGTCGAACAGACTCGAGCAAAGCAACAATTTCGTTCCCCTTATTTCGAATACTTCTAGCACTAGTGAATAAACATAAGAAATCATTACTGCTTCTACAAGTCCTTAGAACATCACTCCTGCGATGTGACTCTTCAATACCTTCCCCTGTCACTTCCTCTATATTACCACCAATTCTACAACTTTCTTCACACCTAAACTCTTCCACCCATCCCAGGCTACCTCAATTTGTGTTTGCCGCTTACACATTCACTTCTGAATTCAACAC
This sequence comes from Typopeltis vanoorti, assembly GCF_054136105.1. Taxonomy (NCBI): domain Eukaryota; kingdom Metazoa; phylum Arthropoda; class Arachnida; order Uropygi; family Thelyphonidae; genus Typopeltis; species Typopeltis vanoorti. Next base: position 93,710,660 of record NC_143571.1, on the reverse strand, counting down.
CCGCATGGTTCATAAAGTTTCCCCCCGTCCACGCTGACTCCCCCCCTTCCCTGTTCGCGTTGTACCTCCACTCTCTCATTTACTTGGTTCATAATATTCACCTCCACATTTGCAACTGAACAAATACCTCTCCCTACCTTACTTTTTTGCTCTTTCATATCACTTCCCACCACCTCAGATATATTCATTACAGTCATTACTTCACCTGCCAGGAACAATCTCTCCTGCAGACTCACACCAAAACCATTTAAATGCAGCCCACCTTCTTTATACAATTCCATCCGTCCCTCAAATTCCTTTCACACATTTACAAAATGCACTCCATTCTCCTCACATAACTGCTCTAACATATTCATAATCTTTGCCCGCCTCCTCAATTCATCAATATCATACCTTGGCAACACACTAGCTCATGACTAGCTCATGAAAAACTCCAGACACCTAAACTCAGAAAAGACAAAATTAATGATATTCAGAAATCCACTGACTCGACCAGTTGATAACAAATATATACCCGTCCAACATCCACTTTCCAACATGAAAAACACACAGAACAGCAAAACCACTACAATCACTCAGGTTGAAAAAATACGTTACCTTCGAATTTACTTCGATGCAGATATGAACTGGAATAGCCACATAAACCATCTACACAACAAACTCCGAACAATAAGTGGCAAACTCTACAGATTAAAAGACAGTTTCCAAACTCCTAAAAAGACTAATATACAAAGCACTATGCCAAAATATACTAAGATACGCTATAACAACGCATGCTTTCTGAGCACCCTACTAACTAAATAGATTAATGTTGCTACAGTACAAAATGATAAAACTGATCTTTTGGGAACAAAGAGACAATAATGACTTTATATACACTGCAATGTCAGAACACAAAATACTGACAGCAAAACATTTATGTCACAATGCAGCTTTGCTAAAACATTATTTCGATGCCAACTACAGGACAGTCAGAAATACATACCGTATAACAAGACCTCAGACAACTACTTATATCACATATAAATACAATAATCACTACGGAAAAGCCACACGAAACTTCTACATCCCAGACATGATAAAAAAATTACCTTTTGAATACAGAAACCTTACAAACTACAATAGCCTGAAAAGAGCTCTAAGGACATACTATGAACAAGAAGCACGTACCCAAAATACCATATAAACTTAACGAAACACAATATATTCGCTCAGGCTTCCAGTTCAGCGACGCATCAGTACATTCCAATTTATTGTGTGTGTGTGTGTGTGTGTGTGTGTGTGTGTGTGTGTGTGTGTGTGTGTGTGTGTGTGTGTGTGTGTGTGTGTGTGTGTGTGTGTGTGTGTGTGTGTGTGTGTGTGTGTGTGTGTGTGTGTGTGTGTGTGTGTGTGTGTGTGTGTGTGTGTGTGTGTGTGTGTGTGTGTGTGTGTGTGTGTGTGTGTGTGTGTGTGTGTGTGTGTGTGTGTGTGTGTGTGTGTGTGTGTGTGTGTGTGTGTGTGTGTGTGTGTGTGTGTGTGTGTGTGTGTGTGTGTGTGTGTGTGTGTGTGTGTGTGTGTGTGTGTGAATTTCTCAAACAACGGCTGCAGTGGAAACCAATCCAATTAAACATAGATTTGATTTCATACTTTCCCAGCACAGCAAATAAACCAATAAATAATAACTGGTGTCATCCTCAGATAAGTTCACAAATAAGATTCGAGGATGAAATCTGAGAAAACACATCTCATCCAAGATAATAAATAAAAAAAATTAAAAAATAAATGTATCATATATAACCAAATGCACGTAATGTACGTATCACATGTAAACAAATGTATGTAATGTTGTATCATGTGTAATGATGGGTATGTAATGTATATATTATATGTTATAAATTATTATAATTATTATTGGGAAAAAAATTATTATTATTATTATCAGAATACATGAATGTATCGAATGTAAAGAAATGCATGTATTGTTGTATCATACGTAAACAAATGTAAGTAATGTTGTTTGATATGTAAATAAATGTATGTAATATTGTATCATACGCAATCAAAAGTATGTAATGTATGTATCATATGTAATAAATTATTATTATTATATTATTTAGAAAACAAATTATTATTATTATTATTATTATTGTTATTATTATTATTATTATTATTATTATTATTATTATTATTATTATTATTATTATTATTAACAGAGAGGCGCTGTGTAGGCATATGAACGGGCGCACGGTGATATCGCTGCTTCAGTTTTTTATAGTTTTAAAGTGGTTCCACGCCTGTTTTAAGTTGAAAGTGTTTCCAAGTAACCCTATTTATCACGCCGAAGACAGTGATATAAAATTCACCGAAATCGGTAAGAAGAAACCAAATTTTGAAGTGTTGAAAAGTGAACAGAGAGGACCATGGTCAACAACGAGCGAAGAACAGAACAAAGGACGTCGCCATCTTTACAATCACGCCAATTGCCCAAGGGAAGAAAAGTGAGGCATAAAGTGTATCAAATGCCTGGAGGAGTTATCGTCCAACGGAAATAATATAACTTACAGGAAATGAAGTAGGATTAAACACTTAAAATGTGCCGGCTTTTCAGAAACAACCGGGAAACATAAATACAAATCCGATGTAACACGCGAGGAATGGAAGTGCGTACTCTGTAAGAAGAGCAAAGAAACGCACCTAAAGCAGCCACGTACGACGCAGCCGATTATACCGGAAGCAAAATCAGACGACGAACTGAACAGACAAAAAATTGCAGGTCAGTCCTATAATTTTAACTCTTTAAATATACTAATAGGAAACGGTCTGGAGACCATAAAAGCAACTTATTGGACCTTGTGCGAGAACTCTTTAATAAACAGAACGAACAAATAACAAAAAAAAATCTAGCGAATACGAAGATTTGTTAAAACAATAATTTAGCAGATATAGAAGGTGTTGCAAACGGTAAAAGACGTTAAAATGAGCATTAATGCACTAAATGAGGCAACATAATTTGATGAAAGAGACATCCAAACTCCGTCAAGAACTTCATTCTCTAAAACTACAATACGAACGTTTAAATCAGCAACAACATAAAGAAGATCTTATCATAAACGGTCTTCCTGAAACTGCACCTACAGAAAACCTCAGAGACGTGGTTTTAAAATTAGGCCATGCAATTTATATCCCCCTACAGCTTAACGACATTCAGACCGTAAATAGAATTCCTAGGAAGAGCAAAAACCAAGGCTTGCCACTAACTGCACCACTCATAATTCGTCTTACGAGTAAGTCCACAAGAGACAATCTCATAAAAGCCAGCAGGCAGAAAAAAACCAGTTGCGAAGGACTTGAACGCACAGCAAGACAATACACCAGTCTTCCTATCCAAAGATTTAACACCATTCAACCAGAATCTGTTGTGCCAAGCAAGAAAAGCAAAAATGGAAAAAAATTACCAAATTTTGTGGACCAGAGATGCCAAGATATTCATAAGGAAGTCACAAACTTCAAAGCCGATACAAATTAAAAGCACAGAAGACATAGAAAGGCTGCTACTGTGAAACAAAGCCTCCTAATTAGCTCAAAAAAAGCCCACAATAAAAATGGATGTGAACCATGAAGACAGATGCAATAACACAGGATATATCGGCAATTTCACTTTGATCAGACCTTTCAGATGATTCATTTGACAACACAGCAACCAAATCAATAATATATATATATATATATATATATATATATATATATATATAGTTTTATGAAAAAAATTGAATGACTAGAACCGAGATTTAATTAAAAAAAAAAAAGGTTTTAATATAAACACACTACTAGTTTCGGCCTGTAACAGCCTTCTTCAGGTGACATTATAAAAGAAAAAACACTAAACATTGAGGGTTAAAAGACTATGAACATCATAGACAGTCTTTATACATAATTAGCATTAAAACGTTGTAGTTGTATTTGAAGCTGTTCTTTCATTTGTTGCATTGTTGGGAGAGTGCGTGCTTGCTGCATCACGTGAACGCCAGTACATGATTACAGCTGAATGACTATCAGGGAGGTTGTAGCTTAAGTTGTTATTTAGATGAACAGGATTGAAGATGATTTCTCTCGATTCCACAATTTTTCTCTCTATTTCGTCACTGCAACGGAAGATGTTTGTAGATTTTTCCCAGCAGACTTTGTGACTTTGGTTATCATCATTAGGTTTAGCCGAGAAGAGGATATGACTTGATAATGCACTTGCTCGCTGTCTCTTGTAAGTAATGTCTCTCATGTGTTCTTCCATACGCATTTCGACAGATTTGTCTGTCTGCCCGAAATAAGGAATATCGCAGTCACATAATAATTTATATACGCCAGGGTATTTGAGTTGATGATGACAAGGTTTTGGATGGCTAATTAAGGAACGGATCTTTGGAAGTGGAGTGAACAAGGTTCTGATATTGTATTTTTTTAGAACGTTTGCTAATTTATGTGAAACAGTACTTATGTAAGGAATAGATATATTGCCTTTGAATCTATTTGTTTCTTCTGAGTGATGTCTGGGAGGATTAAGGAGGAATTTGTTAATGCTTTTCTTGGAATATCCATTAACTTCGAAAGAAGTTTTCAGATGGTTTATTTCTGTAAGCAATTCATTTGGATCATCAAGAAGAGAACGGGCTCTATATCCCAAGGTGGAAATTATTCCAAGCTTATGAGGAGGGAAATGATGGGATTGACTGTGCAGATATCTGTTGGTATGTGTGGGTTTTCTATATATCGATATTTTTAGTTTATCAGCAGAAGAGCGAGTCAGTTTGACATCAAGAAAAGGCAAGGAATTATCCGTTTCAAGCTCAGCAGTAAACTTAATACTTTGATGTCGGCTATTGAGATGTTCGAGGAAAACCATAAGGGATTCATGTCCATGGCTCCAAACAATGAAGACAACATCCACATAACGTTTCCAAACTTTAGGTGTTAAAATAAAGGAAGAGATAGCTTTGGTTTCAAAATCTTCCAAGTAAATATTTGCAAGAACAGGAGATAAAGGATTACCCATAGCCAGTCCATGATTTTGTTTGTAAATATTATCTTGAAATTTGAAGTAACCGGACCTGATGCAATGTGTAAGCAAAGCTAACATTTTTTTGGATAACTTGTCCTTGAGTAATGTTAGGACTTCATCTGTTGGGACATTAGTGAACAAAGAAGTTATGTCCAAGCTAGCCATGATGTCATTTTCATCAACTGTAATATCCTTGATGTATGTAACAAATTCTGTAGTGTTCTTGATAAAGGAAGGTGATTTCCCTGAAAAACATTTGAGGTATTTGGCAAGGTATTTTGAAAGATTGTATGTAGGTGAATCGATACCTTCTACTATTGGGCGTAATGGGGTGTTCTCTTTATGGATTTTAGGAACACCATATATGCGAGGAATTAACGGATGGAGAGAGCGAAGAGATAAACGGACGTTTCGGGATATTTCAGTTGTTGTTTTTAATAAGTTGTTTGTACGATTTTGAAGTTCACGAGTTGGATCTCTCTCAAGTATTGAGTAGGTATCATTATGTAGTAAATCAATCATTTTATTCTTGTAATCTTCGGAGTTCATGATGACTGTTGCATTTCCTTTATCTGCAGGGAGGATGATTATATCTCTGTTGTTTTTTAAACTTTTAATAGCTTTGCGTTCAGTTGAAGTAATGTTGTCTGCAGGTGGTTTTGCGTTATTGATAATAAAGATTGATTCAATACGTAGAAGGTTTGCATCTTGTTGAGGGAGAAAAGAAGCAGCTCTTTCTATTTTTGTAAGTAGTGTTTCCTTTGGTATTAATTTATTTTGGCAAAACCACCTGCAGACAACATTACTTCAACTGAACAGCTGACATCATGGCTAGCTTGGACATAACTTCTTTGTTCACTAATGTCCCAACAGATGAAGTCCTAACATTACTCAAGGACAAGTTATCCAAAAAAATGTTAGCTTTGCTTACACATTGCATCAGGTCCGGTTACTTCAAATTTCAAGATAATATTTACAAACAAAATCATGGACTGGCTATGGGTAATCCTTTATCTCCTGTTCTTGCAAATATTTACTTGGAAGATTTTGAAACCAAAGCTATCTCTTCCTTTATTTTAACACCTAAAGTTTGGAAACGTTATGTGGATGTTGTCTTCATTGTTTGGAGCCATGGACATGAATCCCTTATGGTTTTCCTCGAACATCTCAATAGCCGACATCAAAGTATTAAGTTTACTGCTGAGCTTGAAACGGATAATTCCTTGCCTTTTCTTGATGTCAAACTGACTCGCTCTTCTGCTGATAAACTAAAAATATCGATATATAGAAAACCCACACATACCAACAGATATCTGCACAGTCAATCCCATCATTTCCCTCCTCATAAGCTTGGAATAATTTCCACCTTGGGATATAGAGCCCGTTCTCTTCTTGATGATCCAAATGAATTGCTTACAGAAATAAACCATCTGAAAACTTCTTTCGAAGTTAATGGATATTCCAAGAAAAGCATTAACAAATTCCTCCTTAATCCTCCCAGACATCACTCAGAAGAAACAAATAGATTCAAAGGCAATATATCTATTCCTTACATAAGTACTGTTCCACATAAATTAGCAAACGTTCTAAAAAAATACAATATCAGAACCTTGTTCACTCCACTTCCAAAGATCCGTTCCTTAATTAGCCATCCAAAACCTTGTCATCATCAACTCAAATACCCTGGCGTATATAAATTATTATGTGACTGCGATATTCCTTATTTCGGGCAGACAGACAAATCTGTCGAAATGCGTATGGAAAAACACATGAGAGACATTACTTACAAGAGACAGCGAGCAAGTGCATTATCAAGTCATATCCTCTTCTCGGCTAAACCTAATGATGATAACCAAAGTCACAAAGTCTGCTGGGAAAAATCTACAAACATCTTCCGTTGCAGTGACGAAATAGAGAGAAAAATTGTGGAATCGAGAGAAATCATCTTCAATCCTGTTCATCTAAATAACAACTTAAGCTACAACCTCCCTGATAGTCATTCAGCTGTAATCATGTACTGGCGTTCACGTGATGCAGCAAGCACGCACTCTCCCAACAATGCAACAAATGAAAGAACAGCTTCAAATACAACTACAACGTTTTAATGCTAATTATGTATAAAGACTGTCTATGATGTTCATAGTCTTTTAACCCTCAATGTTTAGTGTTTTTTCTTTTATAATGTCACCTGAAGAAGGCTGTTACAGGCCGAAACTAGTAGTGTGTTTATATTAAAACCTTTTTTTTTTTTTTAATTAAATCTCGGTTCTAGTCATTCAATTTTTTTCATAAAACTATGTATGATAACCGAGTCAATGATCATTCTGTCATATATATATATATATATATATATATATATATATATATATATATATATATATATATATATATATATATATATATATATATATATATATATAACCAGTGTTATCCTCAGATAAGCTAATTACAAAGCTTCTAGGATGCAGTTGAGTTACATCCCAGTAGTAGTATTTATCTAACATTATTTGCTTAACACTCTGTAATGAATTCTAGTAGTAAACAGAAAATGTGATAGTAATACTTCAGTTATATATTTAAATTTAAAATTATAAACTTAATTTACATATCTAAATTTAAAAAAATATTATTATGTAAACTGTAACATAAGTAATATTGTTTAGCTTGTGAGTTATTAAGTGTCAACTATTACTATGATTATTATTAATGGTAATAATACACGCTTTTTACTCTTGTGTCAATGAGAAATTCTGCAAATGATAATGATATTACGAGTAATTATAATTTTTACTGAACCATTTTGCAAGAAAAAGTTGCATTGTTGCCTATTAGTATATTCATGTAATTATTTGAGAGATAATAAACTATTATTATTAAAAAAATAAAAAAATAAAAATTATTATTATTATCCGAACTATATAATTGTAAATTATTGTTATTTTAAAAGATAGCAAAAAACTATGTTATCATCATTATTATGGAAATTTCATTATATGCAGCCCTTCGTGCTGAACCTTGTAAAATAATATACTGAATGTTACTCAAGATGATAATTGTATATGTGTAAATATTTGAGAGATGAATAAAAAAAAATAAAAATAAAATTAAAAAAATTATTATTACGTGACACCTCCTTATTATTATGTGATTGTTTCGATAAATTCTTTTAGTGGTTTGCTAATCATTCAATTAAAATTTCTCTAAGCGCAAGTTTAAACCGTTATTTTAAGTTATTTCTTTTTATTTGAGTGCTTTTCATCTTCAAGGATACTCACTCAAGATTTCCTTCATTCACTATTGCTAAACTAGCACAACCCACTGCTGTTTCCACTGCTAAAGCAATCACCCGACGAACCTGTGCGTGCAATATTGTTCCCCCCTAGGGGACAACAGCTGAAGCCTTTCGCCTGACTGTCAACTTTGAAATATCCATGACAACTGATAACTACCTTTTTCCAGATGCTGCCTCCTCCCCTCTTTCTGAATCCGGGGAGGAGCTATGCGTGCTATTTGGGAAACCACCTGACCACACGCACACAAATGTGTTTATTTCGTTTCAGAAATTACAGGAGGTCTTAAGGAAACGTCCCGCATGCTACGTTCACGGTCGGCTTCTCATTTGGTCTCTTCTCCTGAGCGAGCGCGGGAACGCACACACACACACACACACACACACACACACACACACACACACACACACACACACACACACACACACACACACACACACGGGGTGTATTCTAATTTCCATCATTAAAGTTGATCTGAAAACTGCTTTCTTTGTGGCATCCCCATCGTCTGAAGTTTTTCTGAGGTTATTGATTTGGGACTCGACACAGCAGTGGGGTTGTCAGAAGCGAGTTGGCAGATGTCCAATTTTTTCCACAGACAAAAGCAAGATAAGTTGCAGCATGTGGGTCGACGTTGTTTGATGTGTGTCCACCTCCCCGACATCGCTGAAAAGAATGGAGTCTCCAGAAACGTTCATATCTTTTATCACGCGCCAGGTCTCTCTCTCTCTCTCTCTTTTCCCGGGGGGGGGGGGGAGGAAACGGATGGAAAGAGAGGCAATGCATTGCGAAAGTAACCAGAGTGCAATACACGATTTTTTTTTATTTGAGCAAATGGGATTCACAGTTCAGTAAATTGAAAACATTGCGTCAAAGCATTAAATGGGTAATCTAATTTATTAGCAGGAGGCGTGCAGAGAGAGAGAGAGAGAGTTTCCGTTAGTTTAATAAACATCAAGTAAATAGTCAGCCAAAGTTTGGAGAGGGGGAAGAAAAATTGGGATAAAACATCCCCCGACTCTATACGGATACAAGTGTAACGAGTTTGATTCAAGGGGACTTCTTAATGAGGAAAAGGAATTGGGGGCATTTAAAAAGAGAGGAAAGATTTAAATAAAAGTATTCGATGCAATTTCCTTCGGCGAAAATTCATTTCTGCTAATGGGGTCTCTTTATCAGTCTCTAAATCCAAGATTTGCTTTCATCAGAGAGCAGTAAATCGATTGCTGCGAAAGAAATTGAAAGAAACCGTTTACGGAAGACGTTGATGGATGATCAAAAAAGATAAAACTGAAATGATAATTAACGCCGAATTCCTCGTGATTCAAAGATTAACTTTCCTTCTTCAGCTGTGATCGCGTGTCTGCGCCTGGACCGACCCCGTGTTCCCCCGAAAGTTAAACATTACCGAGAGAACGAAACGGCAGAAATTTTCCAAAGAGCAATATTTAAAGTTATTCTTTCTTTTTCTTTCTCTTCTCTTTGACGCTGCTCGGTGAAAGAGGAGTTCAAAAAATGGCGGTCTCATATCTGTCGATTATTCTTTAATGTGGACGGTCATTTCCTTTCGGCAAGCATTCCCCGAATATTTCCAATGGAGTTGCGAAAATAAAATATGGCGAAATATTAATAAAGAACCGTGAAACAGAAATGATGACGTGAATTTGCGTTGGTTTTCTTTCTGTTTGAGCAGCAGCACTTGAATGGTTGAGTGAAATAATTTCTTGGAAGTGAAGGCGAAATATAAAAATGCACAATCTGGAGCAACGAACGCACCATTGAGAAGAAACCTTCGGTAGAATCACACGCACACACGTGAGTCGAATGTTTAGCATTTCTTTTTCACAGCACTAAAATGGCACTTGCAGCACACGTGTGACGCATTCGCAATGCTCACAGTTTTCAGATTCGAAATTGTTCCGGTGATTCTGCGATTATGGAAAACAAAAGCAGAAACGGAATTAAACTCAACTGACTTGCTTTCAATTTCTTCTCTAAGCGGACCTTTTAATGCGTTTAATACTCCAAACGTTGTTCATTTCTCAGATTCCAATATGTTTCAAATTTCCGCTTTCGACAATAAGAAGACTATTATCGGAACGATTCGTAAATGAGCAGAGATTAAAAACAAGAGAGCGAAACTCGTCCGGGAAAAAGGAACGAATTGTTTAAATTTAGCAACGAGACATTAAAAGGGTGACGAGAGAACTGCACCATCATCAGCGGGCACTTCAGAATTACGTTTTCCATCGCAATAATATCGGGCTAAGCACCGTGGGCCAAATTAAAGAAACGCGAAACAGAAATGATGACGTTGTTAATTTGCCTTCGGTGTTCTTTACTATTTGAGCAGCAGCACTTGAAGCGTTAAGTGAAATAATTTCTTAGAAGTAAGTGAGGGCGAATAATCTATTTTAGATTAGGACGTTCCCATTCGGCATTCGCTTTATCGCCTTTCGATCTGAGCTAGCACGCAGTTTAAATTCAATTTGAGATTTCTTCTTGCACAGCTATGAAGAACTGATAACAAAACTAAATAACTGCGAGGTATTAAATCCTAATTAAAGAAAGAAACTGGGGTTCAGTTAATTTTCTTGTGCTCTCCTGCAACACCGACTTCTTGGAAGTAAGCCAACTTATTCTTTTTACTACTCTTAATTGGAGAACAAAGTTTGTGGGAAAACGCGGGCGGGCAACCGCCGGCGTTTTCTGACTTCCCGAAGAAAGATTCTCCGAAACTCACAGGGATGACCAGAGAAGGGGAAGAACAACGAGATAAATTCCCTTAATTAGTGATTCGTCTGAACCAGATCGCCATGTCGAGAAACGCCTCTTCATAAGTGGAGTGTGACATCCGCATATCTGTGCGAGCACATACGATACTTATGTGTATGTCGCCATCTACGGAAACAGTGTTTGGTTCTTCCTGTTCAGTACGAATGCATGTACATCACACTGCCAGAAAGTGGTCCACCAATACACGTCGATTGTTTCTTCTCTTCCTAACACTTAAGTGCAAAAAGCGACAAACACAGCAAAATCAGTTTAGTCTGCTTCAATGCGGCGGATCACTGTTTTCAAGTTCTCAGGAAAACACGAGTTGTCTGAGGAACTGATCACGCCTGTGGTTAACCACAGGTGTGTTCATTTCGAACTTTGCTTTTAGTTAAGAAGGATTAAACACACCCATTTCTTAATCAGCAAAGGCAAACGGGGGGAACGGTGTTTCCGAAATGGTCCATGACAAATGATCGTTTCTCGTGAATTTGGCATGAGTGGTCTCCTACTGAAGTACTTTAAATAATAATGAAAGAGGCCGCACTTCCGAGTTAGATTAACGAAGATTTAAGAGTATCAAACAGTCAAAGAGACAGTAGCGAAACACTCGATGTCCTACGGAAGTGACAGTCTCCCCCTCTGTATCGCAGGTGCGTTTTTCATCCTTCAAAATAAGAAAAAGAGACATAACTGACAGACATGGAAGACAAGGCAGATGAGGTTATCCTTTTTTATCGTAGCATGAATCTGGTTCTGTTGAAGCCAGGAAGTTACTTGGCCGAGAACGAACACCCAATTTGTTTCATTTCAACGTGAAAATTTAATTTAATTCACTTTAATTTAATTTCATTCACTTTAAGGTGAGAGATGAGAAGTGGAAAGCTGAGCCCAAAATGAACTGTTACCAGTAAAACTGTCCAGGTGAATCATTCAGGAGAATATTCATTCGAGCGTCGGACCATTCTCAGCAACATCGCTTCACTAATCATTTCACTGTGTCGAGGCCAGCAAACATTTTGTCCACCCCTTCTCAGAACTGTGGCTTCACAAGCCACGGTTCTGACGCTCCCGCTGTTCTTGAAAATATAGAAATGCCAAAATCACAAATATTTACCTTCTTGGTAATTTTCTAATTTAAAAACACAAGAAAATAAATTCAGAACAGAAAAAATGCTCTGCCTGCGTGTGAGAGAAAAGTGAAAGATGGATTGGAGGTCGTCATCGTCGTTATGACGGACGCATTAAGTGAAAAGTTAGTTGCGAAGTCACTTTCGGGTAATAGTTTCGTCAGAGTTAACGAAGTTTTGTTGGAGTTAATGAGGCGACGTTGGATTATTGCTTTGAACCCTTGCCACGCTGTTCTACATCTGAATAGCTGATCGGGGCGCTCATAGATTGTCATTCCACGAGATATTCTGTGTCATTTGGTTTAATGCATTTAATAGCTACCTCTGATCTTCGTCGTCACTCATTTCCATCCACATTCAGGAGCTGATAAACGATAATTGTTCACTTTAATGACGTCATTCTATTGTTTACAAAGTTGGTGTCTTAGGAAATTACGTCCGACTCGTTGGGCTATTTGTGTAGAGGCCACCGCGTGCCCCCTGTAATGGCAGTCGTACAGTGTGAGGCGCGTGCATGTTCTCATTGTTCATCATGGACACTACTTTCCCTTTATGATGATGTGGCGTTGGCTTGGGGGGGGGGGGAATCCTCTCTATTGTTTCGCATTTTATGGACCTAATTAGGGTGATGTTCAGAGACCAAGTTATTAAAACACCTCCTTCCCTCATTATCCAGCCCAAGAACGGAAATTAAGTCCTAAGATGAGATCGACGGTTACTTCGAAAAAAAAAGTCAAGTCACAAACCGGTGTTTGCTTCCAAAGTCACCGGCGATGCTGCGGTAGCTGCTTTAAGCGCTCTGTTGATTTAGCTGCATTTCCATGGAAGAACTTAAGCTCGCTTCCTTAAAGGAGGCCAGAGATCAGGAGAAGTGAGTCTCCTCTTCACGAGTGCAAAATGTTGAATCTTTGATTTATTGCTCAGAAGACGAAGATCATAGCGATGAACACGGCGACTAATTAGCAGCTCGTTTAATAGGAGCAGCGGCCAATTACAAGCGAATACAACTGCGCAGAATTCTTCCGCTGATCTCGTGTATAAATCTTTGTCTTAAGCCTCTTCCGGAAGCGTTAAATGAAAATTGGAGTTCTCTACTGATTGGCTTCTTCTCCAATCCATGTCTCAATGCATTTTAAATTACTTGACAAAATCGGGATTTTATTCGAATCACGTGGCCGTAATGAGCTGGCGAAAAGGAACATTCGATTTTGCGAAGAATTGCAATAAATTGCTAATTACGCAACTCCTTGGCAGAAACCTCGACAAACATTCAAGACTTCCTCGTTTGGCTCTCTTCGTCCCGTGATTAGTTTAGCAGGGGTTAGGAAGAAGCAGCTCCCAAGAGTTCAAGAAAGCATAAAAGCCGTAGACCTAACAAGTGTACGACAAACCGCGAGTTGACTGCTAGCACGTCACTTCACTTTACGGAAACCTATTTTGGTTTTCTTGCCTCTGAGGAATTGTTGAGAAGGATTCACTAATCAGACGCAATTATGTTTTTGAGAAGAACCCTTCTTGGAAGAAGTAGAACTGCGCTGGGGTCTATCTTTAGATCACATGCATGTTTTTTGATGTTTACAAAGTCAAAAAGAATCACAACCTCAAATGCGCAATCCCAATATATTCCCCAGCCCCTCCAAGAATTGGAAGCCGCCATTAGGTCTGCCACAAACAGTTGGAAAGGACAATGGCTGACGGTGATCCTATCACAAGCATAATACAGAGGTTTCGAAGAGATAACGAACTGATTTCACCGTAATTGAGCTCACAGTAACTACGCTTAAAATGAAGTGAAACTTGTGAAAATGGGTGTAAAAATGACTAGCGAAAGCAGCAATAAAAGCAGTTTATGCGATGAAAGACAGTTGTTGGCCTGAGGCTGTGCATTTCTATTAGGTAAACACCGCAGACCGAGAAAATAATAGTTTGTGTTTAAAAGGCATGTGTGCATGGAAGTGGATGTGATGTAATCATTTTTACAGTTTCTGCTCAAAGTCTGGCATAATCTACTGAATGTCAGCGAATGTTGATATTTAAAAAATAAGACAGCACTCGAGAAATTCTCATTTTCAAATTTCCTAGAAAAAAAGGAAAATGTTATTTTTTATTGGATTGCAGCATGCTTCAGAAATTCAATGTTTTCGCCAAGAAGGAAAAGCCCGTTGAGGAGAAAAATATTTACGAGAAAAATCAATACTTTAGCAAGCAATACGTGAGTGACGACAGCCACTTACCAAAGACGATGTTCGGGAGAGCTTGAGGGAAAGGAAAAAGGATTTGAAGGTTTTTCTCTCTGATAAGGTTTTCTAGATCTTATGATAGCTAATGACAGAGCCAATGATTAAGCCTTTCAAAATTGACTGCATTTAAGAAATAAACTGTGTTTTTCTGTTTGCAAGGAGTTTTGGGACGAATCAGCGTGTTATGCAACTAAACTGGAACTCATCTGAAAGGGCATTAACTGAATAAAGGTCATCGCATCTTGGACGTTATTTGAACCAAGATTTTCAATCAAATGCATTTCCTCCACAAACCATTTTGGGGGGTGCTATAAATGTGTTCAGTTTTATTTTCATTGAGTTTTTCGAGTGCATTTCTTTGTCTAAGCGACAAAATCTCTTAAGACCATGAACGTTTTATCATCAAGCCGAAATCTCTTTCTGAAAAGCGAGTCTTCCCAGGATAAATAAATACAAAAGGATTCTTCAAATATTTGAGTAGGAAGCAGGCAAATTTCACGTTGGCAAATCCACAAACCCCAGTGGAACAGAAGGCTTACTTCATGAGGTACTGTGGATTAAGTTGTGCTTAATATAAATCATGTCCAGTATAAAACTAATCACCCTCATTCTACGTGTTTGTCTAAATTAATCGGCGATGGAATTTGTGTTCAATTAAACAACCTGCTCTCACTCTTTCGATTAATTGCACTACGTTCTGCCACTATTAATCTGCGCTCTTATCCCTTTCCCCGTCCATTAAGCAAGTGACTGACGTAGGAGGAGGAATCAAAATAACCACTGATTATTAATTTAGTCATCCACGATCAAACCCATCAGTCAACGTTATCAATTATTCGGGATCAAAGTGTTGGTACTGTTTAATCACACAAATGGAGACTATTCCTTTGCGATCAATTAATAATATTCCTGTGCAAGCTTTTCGAAAGCAGTGCACATTGTCAAGTGTGCCATGACTAAAGATTTGTTCCATTGCTCATTGGAGGCAATAACTAATTAAAACAAACCCACCTACCCGAGCTCTGTTAAAAGACCTCGGTTACGCCTATTTTTTTCAAACGAAGCAGCAAACTCTACGAGCCCAACTATATTATGTTACTTTTGCGTGTTGCTCTGGCTGGTTGGTCTCCTTTGAGCGAAAGGAGACACACCGACACTTTCTTTTGACGCTATCCAACGTGCTATCAATTAGAAAAGCAGGGTACGAAGGTTTCTCTCGTTCTAGGCGCAATATTCCGGTAGTTGGGTACTTCTCAATTAATACTAAATAAGAACTACCAACATACAAGAAGTGAAACAGAAAGTTTCAATATGACGGGAAAAATCGAAGCGTTTCCTGATTTCTTGTTCGACTTTTCAGCGATAACCACAAGCGCCAAATGAAGATAAAACCCAAGTGAATACTGTTTGAGTTTTATATATATACAGGGTGTTCGGGATAAATTTGACAGTTTCGTAAGGAAAAAGAAAATCTTCTTTGTATCTATTAAATTTAATGAATTGACAAAAAAACATTACAGGCAGAGTTAATTACAATACTATCAACAAGATTTACTCAAAATAACCACCATTAGCATCGATCACAGCTTCAATTCTGCTTCGGAACCTCGAACAAGCTGATGCTACAGTCTCCCTGGGAAGGGCCGCAAAAACTGTTTTAATTTTATCCATTAACTGGGCTTTTGTATTACTGGAAGTGCGATTGGTGTCTTTTTCAACTGCGCCCCATACAAAATAATCCATGGGGTTAAGGTCTGGGGAGTTTGGAGGCCAAACATTTGGACTGGTGAAGTCGTAGAAATTTTCAGACAACCATTTTTGACTTTTCCCAGAGGTGTGGCAAGGGGCCGAATCCTGCTGCCATACATACGGCCTACCATTGGCTACCCTTGTTATCCAGGGCTTGACTACAGTTAGCAACTCCACGAACAAAGCCCGAATTCCAATGCCAGGGTTCTTCAACACCTGTTCCTGCAGATTTGCGAGGAATTCTGCTGTACGAACGCAATCAGATCGTCTGCTAGGGATCTTTCTTCTTGCTACATCCTCGTAGTCACCATTGCAAGTCTCTAGTTCATGCCTGATTGTTTTTACTGTATTCAGGGAGCATTGGGCAGCAGTCGTAATATCCTTATTTTGATGGCGGGCACGAATCATCATGATACAAGTTATTCTCTTCCATGATTCAGGTGGGTTCCAGCTATCCATCCTTTCTGACATCTTGTATATGAATGAAGAAGGGTCCAAACTTTTAAATGAAGAGAAGTGTGTGTTAATACATGTAACTTACGGAAAAATATAATTAATTATAAATATGTCAAATTTATCCCGAACACCCTGTACTGCTGCTGCTGCAGTGTGGGTGTGGGTGTATATATATAAATATATGTAATACTGCTCAGAAATCGCATACAATGTTCGCTTTTTTTTTCTCAAGCTCTTGACAGATTCTTCAATTAGGTTCAAGCAAAAACTAAGTTGGCGTTGCCAATGGATACGAAATTTGAGTTTTGGGTAAATGTGGGAATGCGAATTGCAGCAAGTAAGAACTTGACATCCCTGAGGTGGAATCCTTAGTGCCAGTTGACCTCACAAAATAGAATGCAGTATTTCACTTGAGAAATTTTTTTCCGCACTCATCTGCTGTTTGATAGTGCGGGAAGCGGAGATGAAGTTTTTGAAGGTCAGGATGCATTCAAGAGTGAATTCGAGCCGACACCTAAAAGAGAACGCGTAAGAAGAGGGAAGTGCCTTCTCTCTCGCCGATGTGCAAATATCCGTTCGGAGCAATGAAGGCGCGGAGTTCTCTTATTAGTACTTCTGCACGAGACATGTCTGATGAACAATTAAAGACAAACAACCTTGGGGACGTTGCAATTCATATCCGGAAGGAGTCATTAGCCCGAGTTCGAAGTTGCGAAGCCTTCTGAGTGTGACAGGCACGATTACTTTCTGTCTGGCGCTTTTATTATTTTCATTCTTGGCGGGCGATTGGGAGGGGGGGGGTTCATTTTCGTTGTATTGCAATGCAACGAAGATGGCGTAATCGAGTTGCATCTGCCGTAGTCATCGAAGCGGCCACATTTCTTTTCGTCTTTGCGATAACTTTTTGGCTTCCCATACTTTCATCAATACCTCTCACTCCGAGAAAGAGTGGGCTAAGGGTTACAGAATTTCCAGTCCACTTCACTGTCCCAATAAACAAGGTGAGGAAATCGCACGCGATTTTCCTCAAAAATATCTATCCTGTCTCTCTCTCTACTCTGCCAACCAGGCTGGCAGTACTGAATTCATATTAAATTCGATATTTGGACCGCAGCTTGAAATACGAGGGTAATTTTAAAGATTGTGTACGCTGCACATGCGTGGCCTGGGACGATTGAAAATGTTTCTGCTTAAGGTAGTTGTAAGCTAGGCTGAGTGAAAATTCCGTCTTCCCTTTCTGGATTTTTTTTTTCAGAGAATGAGACTTCAAAACGGATTGAAAATCGAACTTTCACAGCAGTGCGAGAACACAAAATCCCCGTGAAACATCTGCTTTTATGGTAGATAGAAAGTATTTCGTCAGTCCCTGCAAATGCCTGATGCGAGCTGCCCAGACTTCGATCTATTCAAAGGTTCTATTCAACCTCGATCTATTCAACATCCTTGCTGCCATTTCTGCTGAGTGATGATCTAATTAATCAAACATATCAACCAAAAAACTCTTTCTGACCGACTCACCCAAATCTTGGGCAGCAGTGATAACGTGCAACAATGGGGATTACATTGAGACTTGTAAATGTATTTGGTTAAATCCATGTTACTTTAAGAAGGGCAGTGTGTAGAACACTTGGAATGGTAGCCACGTGCAAGCAATTTAACAAAAAAAAAGTAAGAACGAATTGCAACCAGGAAATTTATGCGCACCTTATATTGTGTGCCCCTTACTCTTGTGTCTCCGAAATATTGCAATTTGCCTTTGGGGAAGCGACCGCAAAATAAACCCACACATTACGGCAACTATTCACAAAACTGCTGTAAATAACATTTAATGGTTCAAATTTCTCAATGCACGCCATGCTTTCGGAGTGACCATTTCACAACATAAAGCGGAATTACATCTACCGACATTCCTTCATTTCAGTAAATACTGAAAACGAGACGATGGAACAACTCAGCGTGCTGCTACCACATGAAACTGAGTGAAATGTTCGATATCTAACTAATAAAAGATACAACTTTGAAGCCGAAATATGACTAGAAAATAAACGTTTACAAATGATCATGTTTATGAAACATACGCGAATAAACAATACTTCAGATCTGTTCATGTTACGCTGTTCCTAGGTCAAAGTGATAAAACAAACGGGTGCGACCACGGAATGCTCCACGGGAAATAGTACTTTGAAACCTGAATGGGCACTTATTGTTTGGTTTTCAAATAATATTGACTGTATTGTCTCTAGTATCCTCCGTCTTCTTTTGTTTTGCATAATTGTAAAATGTTTTATTTCTTTGCCTGTAATATCGTTCTTGAATAAAGATATCTTGAACTGTTTCTTGAATATTAAACATTTCGTTCAAACTCAGTGTTACTGCAACAAAAACTTTACGACTGAAGAAATCTGTGAACACCATAAATTCCCTCGAAAGGATTCCAGGTGGTTGTTACAAAGACCCCAAAATAGTAAAGTACTTCCACGAACGAAGCAGTCTTTCAATGCAGCGAAACATCATTACAGAATGAGGATAATTCATTTACATCGATTTTTGATCACTTCCACCCCCTTCCTTTTTTCAGGTTGTTGCATGAGGCTATCCTAATGTAATTGTCCGATCGGATTCTCCTTTCGGTTTTCCATTTCTTGTTCCTATTTGTGATCCTAATCCGGTTTATAATTATGGTTCCAATTTAGGTCCTGCCTTGGGGAAAATCCAAGTCCCATATTCTCCGCTCCCATGGAATTGGACCACTATAGCAGATCCCATCTAAATATCCCAGTGTTCTTTTTTTTCCAACTTCAGAATATGTGCTGATGCTGGTTTATTTGTCAGCAGGATGAAGGATCCAGAAAAAATCGTATGCTTCCGTATTTGACAGCGAATCCATTCTTTAATGCATCATCATCTGTAGCGAATGACAGAGAGAGAGAAAGACAGAGAGAGAGAGAGAGAGAGAGCATCAAGAGCCGTCATTCGCTACCGCGGCTTGAACTCTTCATTCAAATAGAAAAATCTAACAAAGAAGTTCGTTGAGTGATTTGGGGAGGAGGAGGAGAGAAATTTATTTCTCGCTGAAGGCGATCCGATCGCCTTCAGAATGATTCAGTTGAAGAATCATCAGTCTTTCTGCAAATGTTTCCCACGTTACGTTCTGTTCTCGACATCCCCCAATTTTGAGAATTTCTTGCAACCCCGTCCCTCAGGAACGAGATTCGTTACAGTCGTCGTCCATCCGTCGGCACTTGAAGTGATTTTTAGGAAGCGCGAATCACTGAAGTAATGTGACTGAAGAGGTTCAACTACAGCGACGATGACCTCTTGTCTTGAGAATTGTCGCCGGATAATCACACAGCAGAGAACTATCACATGAGGGTCGGACATGATCAAGTCACCGTAATTGCTTTTTTTTAAAAATGAACATAAGAAATATTTTCTCAAGTAAAAATAGAATTTGAGTCTAATATCTTGAACATCTCTCTCTATTACTAAAATACAAGCATAATATGATTATTAATATTGATGCACTATAGATTGACAGCCTCCTAAGGGTGCGATTCATAGAAAAAAGAAAAAATGCTGATCGGAAAGAAATAAGTTGAACAGTGTCGTCAACTAGGATGGCCGACAGAGGCTTATTGCATTCTATTATATAGTGGAACCTATGGATTATTCATAACTAAACATTCAAACGTATACGACAGCAATTAAAATTTAATAATGTGTAGATATTTCGTCTTAAGTATCTTAAGACATCATCAGTACAGTTATTACAAACAATACAATGAATGACATTCGAAGGACCAGTTAGTGCGCATGCCTATATTGGAATCCCTCTATGCGTAGTAGATTGTTTGAGGATCCAAAAGGACTACACCTTTTTCTGGAACGCCTAGAAGATAGAATTTTCGCTCTTGAACCAAAACCAAATACATGGCTACGATATGTTGAGGACATCTTTCCAATCTGGAGTCGCTCTGAACAAGAACTATACTCATTTCTAGATAAGATCAACAACTTTCATCTTCGCTTCAAATTCACACTAGAAAAATACTCGTCACAAGGTATCTCCTTTCTTGATATACACATCCAGCGAAAGCAAGATGTTTCCAATTGAAACAAGACGTTTCAGGTCGTTACCCCCATAATTCATCGGCTCACCATCCATCTCAAAAATATGGAATCATAAAATCCTTGGTATCCAGAGCACACAAATTTTGTTCCTCTGAAAAATTTTAAAACAAGAATTGGAAATTATTAAAGATACAGCCTTATTAAATGGATACAATCTAAAAAACCTCAAAAATCATTAGCCACTTTCCTACACATCAACCCAGACAAGAAGAAGCCTGCAGGACTCCTATACCATATATCAAAGGCATCTCGGAACGTCTGTCAAAAATTATGAAGAAATACAAACTCCCTGCTACATATAAACCAATCAGCCAGATCCACAATTTGCTACCTTCTCCAAAAGACAAACTCTCACATGTGATGCTACCAGGCGTATACGAAGTGTCATGTTCTTGTAAGATGTCGTACTACTGGCAAACAGGAAGATCTATAAGTAAACGCATATCTGAACATCAAGACCACATCCGCCTGATAAAATCACACAAATCCGGCCTTGCTCAACATGGCGCTGAAAACCCTAACCATAAGATCCAATGGAAAAGCACCAAGCTGCCACATAGGTCCTTAAATAACATGAGCGCTTATACAAAGAAAGTGCTGAAGCCTTGCGTCACAGATGCAATCCGAACCATAATGTCGGTCTCACTATCCCAAATGTCTGGGAAATTATTATTCTCAATTGTATAAAATAAATTTATCAGATATATTTTCACTTAATTTTAATTACAGCCGATTTTTTGGGGGAGGGGGGATTCAAACACGTTATTGTACGCATAGAAAAATTCCAGCGTAAGCATTCTCACTATTGTTCCTTTGAATGCAATTCCTAGTATTATTTGCAATAACTGATGATGTCTTAAGATAATTAAGACGAAATACTGTGGTATACGTGTGAATGTTTGCTTATTGCATTCCATTTTTTTAAGTGAATCACTCATAAAAATGTGCACTAATATTACCACAGAGGGTTAGGAGAATACAGAAACACTGCCCAGAGACCAAACATAAAACATTTTCAAGCTACTTCAGTATTCCATTAAGATAGGAGGGGTGTGATATAACATTCATTTACCATTTGAGCTTCACCGCTTATTGGAAGCCAGATATTTTTCGCGTTCTGTGTCTGCAGAACATTTCCGAAAATCCTGTCCTAGAAAAAGGCTTAAACCTTGAGTAATCGCATAATATCAATTGGCTAGACCATCTAAGTAATTCTAATAGTGTTTCGTGTATTTTTTCTATGAGTGGCAAGATTTGAAAGCAAAGTGATACGAAAACTGGGCCTTATAAATACAACGCAAAATTAAGTGCATCGATAGAAAAAAATGGAAATTTATTAATTTGTGCTTTGGTTTTTCTAACTTTGATACATTTCCTATTTTTACTTTAAACATATTCTTCCCAGTGATGACAAAGCATTATTAATTAAATCTCTCTCTCTCTCTCTCTCTCTCTCTCTCTCTCTCTCTCTCTCTCTCTCTCTCTCTCTCTCCGTGTTTTGGCATGTAGTTGAGCATGGACTGTTTGAATCCCAAGAACTTTAAGCTCAAAGTAAGAATCATATATCTAGGCCTGCTGCCTGCCATTTTTTCTTGATTTATCGGACGTCTTAAGATAAAAAAATCTCCATCACTTAAGAGGTCTGTACAAGAATTCGTTTTAAATTTATGTGTATCCTTCCTACAAAGTCCGTGTACTATAAACATGTCGTAATCTCATTGAGTATGTAACCCGATTAAGGTGGACAAGATCTGATTTGATTCGATAAATTTCGCTGCTTGCAGCAAACAGTTTTTGCAGGCGGGCAATCTGTCATATTTTTGACAACAGACTTTTTTACTCCACTAGGCCGGCACCAACGCCGAACAAAACAACTCGACCTACCGAAAGTTTAAGCCAAGCAGTCAAAAAGTATCAGAATTTCCGCATTTTTAGCCAGAAATTGTGATAAATAAAACATGACGTTCGGTTCTACTGAAGTAAATAAATATTGCATTAAAGTGCGGCCTGCATGTGGCCCGGAACATCGTTTTCTGACCAAACAGTACCCGATACATATTTTAAGAGAAACAAAGTCATTTCCTACGGTAATCTTAGAGGACAAACATGCGACTTCAGTCGAAACGACATTTTCAAGTCTGCTTCATTTGGAGATAAATTACGGTAAGCAGGACATCTTATTTCTGCAAGCGCTTTCTTTCCCCCTCCCCTCAGATCATCGATGTTGTTTATTTCGATCTGGGAGCCTCGAAATATTCAGAAAGGCGGTTTTCAAAACGCGGAGAGCGATTAAACTCTTCCCAAAAATGGAGAATTACCTTGCCAGGTCAAATGAACAGAAACATTTTCAGAAGCATCGATTTAGGTTGAAATATCGATTAATGAAACCAGCAGGGTTCTGTTTACTTTGATGTCTCGCGGTCCTTAATTTCGATCGATGGGTCAAAGAGTGAACATACACAAGTCGCTCGTTGCATAGCTCATTGGCCGGAACAATTTGGTGCTTGCATATTGATTTGTGTTAATAGTAGATCGCCTGTGAGAAAATGCAATATTTAGAGGATGCTCTCCTGGCGAGTGGGTAAAGCAAACATCGTTCTGACAAGAATTTCGTGACGAAGAATCCGACAAACGTCTGGTAGCTCTGATTTCGGGACGTCTACTATTACTCTACTGCCCAGTTGCTCAAGTAAACGTAAGTTCTGTACGATCAAAGCGTGTTATTGTTTGTTATAATTCTTACATTTGATTGTGATACATCGTTAAGAAGTGTGTTTGGGAGAACTGTAATTTGGCGTGAATCAGCATAATGAGCAAGCGAAATGCACGAAACGCAACAAATGCTTTTGCCTTGTAGCCCCCTTGCTTGCTTAGGAATAATTCCAAATAACAACAGCATCATCCATATGCATAGACTTGTAGCAGTCATGTTACTTTCTTACTTTCTAGAAATCTTTCCCAGAATATTTGGATACGGATGTCGTTTTTAGCAACAAATTAACGTTTAATGAAATTTATTCGGGTTGTGGTCCATTGGATTTGATGAGGAAGAGATAAAAACCGTAAAATTTTTCTCCTCTTCATACGTGGACGCGATAGTCCTCCCGATTCGATACTAACTGGTTTGTTCCCTAGTAGTAACTAGCAGCTGGTCTGCGGAACCCTTTTGTTATTGCACCCTCGAACGCGAAGGGTCCTGGCTCCCTACAGTGAGATTGGTATGTCATTGGGGGTATCACTCTCACCGACTGTGGGAAGAGTGGAGGACAGGAAAGGGAACTCTTGCTCTAGCGACCAAACATGGCTGAAGCCGCTTCAGGTCTCCAATAAGCAAAGTAGACCGGACAATGAAAGACATCTACCACATAGAGGTTAAATTGGCATTTCCTCCAGCTATGGAAGGTGTGCATTTGCGGAGACAATGCTAGCTAGATTCACCAGAGTCGCGTTTATGAAGCAGGCTATACGGTAGGAAAGTAGGGATGACTTCCCTGCGACAGCCCTTTAGAGCCGTATTCGCTCTCATACAAAGATGTCAGGGATTCTTTCACGCTATAACAAAAAAAGTTCAACTTAAAAAACAAACCGACCAGAAGAACCTCTCCCCACCCGTACACGATGGTTACGGAGATTATAAATCTCTTGGCTGTAGTATTTTTTCCAGTAATAAGTTAGTCTGTCTCTCGGAAACTAGCTGTGCGATTGCATTTTCATCGCATGCAGTTGTTTGACTCGTAGAAATATCACAGTGATTTCTGATGTAGGTAGCGGATGGTGTAAGAACTTCATCTTCCATATGCGAGGCCTTAAGTACGAGGTGGGGTGAAAAGTTCTTATAAACACTTAAAACAAAAATCAATTAATTTTATTCTTATATATATTCTTATTATATTAATATAATAAGAATATATATAATAAGAATATGAATATAATAATATATATATATTATTATATTCTTATATATTAGGATATACAGTATAAGAAGAAATAATTAATTCTTCTTATATATCCTAAAAGAAAAAGTAGAAATTATTCCAATTTGATGAAACACGGGGATTAAAGGATTTTAAGATATGTTCTTTCTTGTGGTTATCAGTTTCTTCAATATCGTTCTTGTGCAGGTTTTTATCAGACCGTTTCAGCCTCCCCCCCTTGGCTGGAAAATTTCCTTATTTCTATCTATAGGAGGACGTTTGGATTATCTAACCCCTACCCTCACTCTACCCACAGAAAAACGTGTATGTGATCTTTTCTTGGGGGAAGTGACATAAAAATAACTCCCAACATTCTATTATTTTCTTTTCTGTTCTTTTTTTTCTGAATGATTGATTGTAGATCGAAATTCCAGCTTCTGGACATTCACACAACACTAGTCTTCCTATTGGGAAACTAAATTCGCACAGTTAGGTCTTGTTATGTACCGATTGAATTGTTCTCACGCGCGGGCACACACACACACACACACACACACACACACACACACACACACACACACACACACACACACACACACACACACACACACACACACACACACACACACACACACACACACTCAGTCCCTAGTATCCACCACAGCTCTATATCGTGTGTTTTGGAGTAAATTTGTATGCAGGACGAAATAACGAGAATACCTTGATTCCACTTCCCTGTATATTTGTGTTTCTGCAACAATCTGAGGCTGTGGCTGTCAATCATATCTCATCCGTGAAATTTTTCTTATCTGATGAGTGTTCCCCTCAACAGATGAAACTATGAGAATGATGGCCAGTTCTCATTTTCATTAGATATTTAACATCTTTCAGATTTTACTTCTTATTCTGCCATTTAAATGGTATTTCCGCTTTTGTACTTCCTTTCATGCCTGTTACCATTTCTAAATTAAAAAAAAAACTCACTTATTCTAATTCTTGCAAAACGTTGCATTCTCCACAATATCGCTCCCTCAAACATCGAGAGAGAGAGAGAGAGAACTTCATCATAGTAAAATAGCATAGATTATTCTGCTTTACTTTGCCTGCTCAGTTTTTATTCCGAACAAATTCCGAATTTGTAAAGGAGATGGAGGCGCTGGCCTCCATCTTCTTTACATTGATGTTATGTACCTGATGGTGCCTGTTTCTATTCTGTTGAACATTAGGATGTTCTAGTGATTGAAGTTCTTCATCAGTCTTCTGGCTGGTTCTTGTCTGGAATTCGCAGATGATGCCTGCTTAAGTGGGGAATTCCAAGAGTGAAATATTTTTGATAAATTTAAACTACTACCAATGGACCATGAGTCTATTATGTAAGTTCCCACCAATTAGCCTTCTTCTTGATTTTCTGCAACTGGATTGCCACTTTTTGACTAGACGAAAATTATTTGTGATGGTTGAGAATTCCATATCCTGCAACTATATAACTAGTGCTGAGGTTCAACTTGACTCTATTCTCTACTCACTCTCTACCTTCTATATATAGGTAATCTAATCCAGCTGACTATTAACCCACTACAGATTTGCCGATGACTGCACACTATGCTCCTCCTCCTCATTTTTGCCAAACCATATGCTACACAAATCACCACAACCGCCAGGCTTCTTATTTGTCTTATCTCCCACAAGATGAAATTTCTCTTCTTCGAATTACTTTGGCATCAAGCCGCTCTTGGAATGAGCACATTTTACCTATTACTTGCAGCAAATCCAAACGAGAAATAGCAACAAGAAATCCAAAAATTACGATTTCTCGTTTGCTAGACCATTACTTTACATCTCAACAGTCATTAATACAAATCACAAACACATACCACGATTTTGACAACTGGAGTCGTACACCCAAGAATTACATAAAAATACTTGACTCAATGCAGAAGAGACCAATCAGGTTAATTGATGACTTATCTCTCAATAATCCATCTCTCTCTCTCTCTCTCTCTCTCTCTCTCACCCAGAGTTTAGTATTTGTTGCTTGGATCTTCTATAAATAAAACCAAAGCCAATATATGAACTCAAGTTCATATTAACTTGAAATTTATTAAGCCTGAAGAAGTGGGTCAAAATATATCATCATAATATGATAGTTATGCTTGTTACAGCAATACAAGTGATATTGAAGCATACTCTCGAAAAATTCAGTACTATATATTATAAATATTACAAATAGAATATGATCATTTCAACAGTAGTATAGAGACTGATATGTTAAGGAAAAGACTTGTGATAATAAACAGGAAAAGGAAAAACAAGCAACTGTTCAGTGTGTGTAATCAAGGGCTGTAGCCATGCAGGTTACTAGAAAAAATAAATTTAGCCGGTATAGTCGCTAAAATCAAGTGACTGTATCTATAGTACGCCCACACTTTATAGAGCTTCGCTTGGATTTCTGCCAAGAATAGTCAATTTGCATGAAAGATGTACGTATTGGTCGCCAACATGCGAAATCACTTGCTTTCCATAATAAACAAACTCATCCCAGAAGACGGATTGATTACCCTATTATCGGAATGAATTCCCCTTTTTGTGGCATGAGCAAAAGTGTCGAAGGGGAATCTCGAATCTGTGGGGGTGCTATATCTGTAATGCCTCACGTAACATGATATTTTACTTAGTCATAATCTATTGCAACATAATTAGACATAATATATAAGTCTCAGGAATTTCTTATAATATAGATTTAAAATAAAGTCAATATTATTTAGTTCCAGCAGGTGGACTTTCAATCTTTTTCTGAAAGCACATTCTGCAGCAAAGTGACATCAATAATTCCTCCACCCTGTGTTAAATCCGTCGAAGCGCATGCAATAACTTTTCAACACCCTTTTTTTCACGGTTCAAATCCAAACCTCAGAGGACATTTTTAAATATTCTCTTTCTCGTTTATTCCTTCTATTGCTGCCCTCTGGAACCGTCTCCCATCTTATCTATTTCCCATGAAATACAATTTAAAGCTCTTCAAACTAAATGTGAACAATTTTCTTCTCACACATCCACGGTACTAGCGTACTATAGGTTGCCATTATCATTTAAAAATCCAGGTTGACGACTTATCTTCGCCTTGTCGTTTAGCGGGATACTTCATAACGGATATATCACGAAAATACAATCGATATTTTTATGACGCACATTAAAGGAAATGCTGCTTAGTAGGAAAAGGAAAATGAAGTTCCTGTTTGCAATTATGCTGAGCTGTGACCTCTTTCGCGAGTGTAATTCAAACGAAAGAATGCACAAGAGCCACGCACGCGTGCGTCTACACATACACGTTCGTTAGGATTTGAACTCTGGCTATAGTCGTGTAAGTATAGAATAATTGTCTTCGTTAAATTGACAGGATGTCCACACAGCCTTTGCGAAATCTTAAATCAATGGGCATTAATCGCTTCTTGTGTTACGAAAACTGAAAATCAGGGCGATTCCTGCAGTCGGTGAAAGCATAGTTGTTGTGGTTACCGCTGGATGGCGCTGGATTGCGCTGCTTACAGTTCAGATGCCAGTGGAAGCCATCGACTTCGTCTCGTGGAGTGTGACGTTCATTTTACACTCGGCTCATCCCCCGACGGCGTTAAATCGTGTCATTCGAGGAGGTCCCTCGCATGGCTGCTTCCTGTGAGAGTTTGACGGGCATTCAACAGTTATTGTGTATGTTATGCACGCCATAACTATCCGTCTATCGATCGAGACCAGAAAATAAATATTTGACATTAATTGCGGATGGTAAAGTTTCCAAAGTACCAACTAAACTTTAGAAGTGTCAAATCGCTGATTCTGCGACGACATCTTCGAGTGTACCCTCTTGGTACGTCACACTTGCTGCTGATGTGGTCTTCTGTCTCCGAAATAAGAGCGCGCGCACAATATGACGAGTACCATCGATTTCGTTCTTGCGTGCAAAGATCGTTTCAAGTCCAATCCGGTGATACCCGACCGTGCGACATCGTAACACTCTTTGCACTTTGAGCTTCTGAAAAGTGATTTCGCCTTTATTGTTGAAGTTGTTTTGAGAAAGAAACAACTAACTAAACCGAAGTGCAATTTGAAACAACTTGCCAGAATTTTCACATTTCGTTTCTCATCCCGTTTCTTCCTGAATCTTTGTAATGCATTCGTGAATATTCCTCAAACAAATACCTTAAAATCAGTTCAGATTTCAGCACCATTTCACAGTGGCGCTGTACAATGAGGAATGACAATAGGAAGAACCGATAGAAAAAGAGATGTATTAGGTACTGCGAAAAGAAATAGATTTGTTGACAATATTCGATTCTAATTGTGTGTTCACGTGGAAAGCAGTGGGTAGACGAGTGATTGCTTGTGATTACTTCTCAAATCTTCCTTAAGCAACTGTGCTCACGCGCGTCATGAAAACTGACATTCCATTTAACCAATGAGGAGATGAGTTCAACATCGTGACCCTTTAACCTTTTTACCTGATGGAAAATCAGAATTGAGATAGGAAAGCAAAGGAGACTCTGACGAAAGAAGAAACTTGCGGGATGGATTGAAGAGATCAGGATTTAATTAAAGTGCAGCGATAGTTTTGACCTCATTCGGCTTCACTCGTGCATGTCACCCACACGGAATCCTCTGCTTGTAGAAAAACAGAAAGCCTAAAAACATGGAAGAAAATGAAGAATTTGTAACAGAAACGATCGAAATTATGACAGATGTGGAAATGCGCGCAAAGGGGAGAGAAAGATAAATAAACGAAAGGAAACATGGTCACTTATGAAGCAAAGGAAAGACCTGCACAAACCGATCTGTCACTTAATAAATCCTCAGGATTTTATGATTAACTAAAATGAATTTCTTTAAGAAGCGCTTTGGGCATTTCTCGAGGCAGAGAAAGAATGAGCGATGCTATAAATAATTCCTCCTTCCGATTATGTAAACGAAAATAAGCGCTCTTCAGTTAGGGACGCATTGGATCCCTCAAGAATATCTGGGAGGATTAACAGGCTCCTACAAGAAAGCCAGCACTTTAGCGAATGAGCGATGCCATCTTCAGGATGAAAGCTGTCACTTTCCATTCGGAATTTAATGGATCACCGGTGGAGATGCCTGCAGGGTGTTCGTACGACAGCGTCATCATCCATATCCCAGCCTCTCTTTCTAAGAAACGAATTTCACCTCGTGCTCTTGGGTTTTACTTCCATCGCATCTGCCAAGTCCGTGACAAGGAATCAACTGTTAAAAGCAGCGTCTCTTCGATAAACCCGGAAAGTGTTTTACTTTAATACACCTCCTCCGTTTCCTCTCTTTTGGCAAAAAACAACAAAAGAGACATTTATTGAAAAATGGTTTTCGTCAAATTCTGTTTTCGGAAATTGTTTACTTTGCTCGTGGGGTATAAACGCGAGATGCTTCCATTTCCTTAACACTTCCCGCAAATTGCTTTTACAATTACTTATTTCGAAGGCGGCGGTGTTGATCGGGAGGCGCAGAACAAGATGTTTTTCCATCGATTAGTTCGTCTCACTGTTATGAATATTAAACTGAGACCTTCGCGAAGACCGTCAAAGAAATGACAGCTAGCTAGAGGGCAGCACCGGATCGGATACAATCTACATTAAAAAATAAAATTGCTTTTCATAAATCGACTGCTTTGTTGGAAGGGCCTTTTCTAGAACCGGTAGTATGGAAAATGCTTGAATTGCAACTTTCGGAATAAAACTCCCACGAATCTTTGAAGAGCGTGAAATAAGTCCATTCATAGGAGACAAGGATTCGATCCCTGTTCAAGGATTAATACTTCATGAGATTATCTCAGCGAAGTTACGATGGGTTCCCGCTTTTGTTATCCTCAAGTGAACGGTATCGTGGATCACAGCTCGTTCAATTCATGGATGACGTTGTATTAGGACCGCTGGAGGTAGCGAAGGTGCTGTCCTAAATATAATATACTCGCATAAAAGGCATAATGCAATCGATTCGAGAGAGTTTAGTCCATTTGATCTCTTCCTTTCTGAGTGTTCAAGTTTTCCTTCGACTTTTTGTTTTGCAGAAATAAGGAGATTGGAAAAGCTCGGTTTCTGGAAGAGGGGAAAACTTACGGCCTCAAGGATACAAGTGGCTGACACACTTTTAAATGAAGATCCCCATAAATGTTTCTTACATCCCAGATGGGATTCGATCTGCTATTTAGATCAAGGAAAGCTTCTACCGATCTTCCTGCCTGCACGCTCAAAAACAGACGGAACTCAAAAAGTGCGAGTAAAATGGCGCATAAGTAATATTTCAAACGATTGAATTTCTTCACTCAGTACAACAGAATTTTCTCCCGCTAATGAAAAAAAAAAAGAAAAGATTTTCACACTCCATTACAAGTTTGGTTGATAGAAGGAAGGCTTAAAATTTCCGGAGGATGCAACTTAATGTAATTTAGCTACACTAAGCACGGTGCTCTTCTTCCCCAAAAGAGCCAATGGATACTTAGCAGTGGTTTTAGAATTCTTTCAGGAGTTTAATGTTCTGATGAAGTAGGGTGTATGGAGCAGAGGCACGGAGTTTTCGGCGAGTAACTTACATAATGCTGGAGGACGGATTATCCTGAGACTTGTGAATACCTTAAAGAGTTGATCTTTTTCCGTGATGTGAAATCACTTTTTTTTTTCTTTTTGCTTATTGTAGTTTTGAAATGGACTAAATGCGTTTCATCTCTAGAGAAGAATCTCCAACCCTTAATCTTTCCAGATGAGTTTACCATTGTTTGTGAACAGCAATTTAAAAAATAGTACTTCTGAATTCAATGACAGGTCGTCGGAATAGCATTTCAGTTGTTTTTTTTTCCTTTTCAAAAGTTTAAAAGGAATAGTCTTTAAACAGGTCTGCAAAACGATGGTTGTAACTTCCTCAAGGGAACATTCATTGTGTTGCAAGAAATATCGGATTAGATTACTTTAACTGATTTTTCCTTTTAATGTCCTAATTTTCCTGAAACATCTTCTACCAAGACCACGTTACAGGTGTCGGGGAGAGGAAAATGATGTCACCATGGTAAAGGAAATAAGTCCCGGTGTTCTTGAGTTTCATTGAGTCAGAATTCTCTTAAGAGGTTCTTCTGATAGTTAGTTTAAAGTCACGCAGCACATTAATTTGTAGAGAACATTTTGTCAACTTAGTCGGAAAGTTCTTTCCGCTAGCTGAGACCGTTGACGGAGCAGCCCATTTTTTAGTGTTGCATTTCCATTCGGCGGCCTGGTTGGCCGAGTGGTTCGCGCACTTGTTCTCCAACCAACAGGTCGAGGGTTCGGATCTCGCTACGGGCATAAATGCTTGTGATTTTTTAGGTTGGAGTTTGATTTTCATCGCCTGATGTGAACCCATCACGAGACCTGAAATGGCTTGAAAAAATTCCATGTTTAGTCTCTAGAGCAGTGTGTCCGGACTATGTAAACATAAATTTAAAAAAAAATGTAAATGATATAAAAAACTGATAAAATGGGAAAAATCGTTAGATTCTCCACGATACAAATCTACCTTAGGTTTACTGTCGTGGGTGGGAATCAAATAAAGAAACCTCAAATGATCAGACTGTTGGTGAGTATTACGAGCGACGTCTACCCCTCAAGGTTTGAGTGAAGCGTGTTTTTTTCTAGTTTAGTGAGTTTTCCAGACCGCGTACACTGAGCTCCACCTAATGGCAGTTCAATGTAAGAAAGTTGTAAGCCTATTAATAAGCACTCGAGTGGGTGTTAGAGTTCAACATAAGAACCCTGCTATACTGACTAACCCACCTAACTGAAGCCTCAGCTAATCATGGCAGCAGCATTCCAGGCATAGGAAATCAACCGTTTTTTAATGGTGCTCGCCTTGTGCACTGCTATCAGACTCCAAAGTTTGTTGACAGGAGAACAAAAGTACTTTCTACTCGATCAATCGCGCCGCGTTTGATGCATTTTCTCTTGTTTCTCGTGGTGTGACGAAAGTAAAGAAATTACAGGCATCAATTCAGGTGAATTCCTCCTTTAAAAGACCAATTAACTTCGTCCCCAAAACGGAAAGCAGGCAACAGGACGTGAAGTTAACACGTTTCTTGGCCTTATTTGCCGCACCGAAATTTAAACCAATCTCAATACTTGAGGAAAATATTTATAAGACAGACATATCAGTTTGAATACTGGAATTTTTCTTGTCCATACGAAAGCACTCCGCTCTGAGTTTATACGCGCTAGTGGAAGGATGAACTGCAACAAGTGTTAGATGCAAATGTAGTCACGCTGCTGAAGTCTCCGTGCAACGCGGCACGCAACGAATCCCTCCAGAGAATACTCACGCTACTGCTTGTAAGATGGTAAGATTGTTTTGCATTTAAATGGAAGCGGATAAAATGTGCGTTCATTGAAACTGCGAAGCACCACCTGTTTCTGCAAGCAGGAGGAAATTAGGGCAGCAGACCGCCGACGCGACTCGTGTAGCACGTTGTCATGCAAGCGTCGAAACCGGAGTTCTGTTTATTCCGAACACAGAGCCGAATGGCCTTGCAGCTGTCTACTTACAATCACAAAAAAACCACACGGCGTGGCGATCTCTGCCAGTCCCTAAAGCGAATACCAACTACGCCCGTTGCCTTGATGTAAACCAGAAGAGGGAGCTCTGCGATGATTGATTGCATGCAAACGAGGCTAAGAAAAGATGGCCGTTCGCTTGAACATTAGCGTCTGCCTGACGATCCATCTTTGTACGCGAAATCAGCCGGTCTGTCCTCGGAGATGACGTGGGTGAGGATTGTGTGACTGATGAACTTCAGGGCGTGACTTAATTTAGCGTCTCAAAGTACTGCTCGCTCCTATTTTATGAGAGAATAAAAATGTTGAAGCAAACATCTCGACAGCAACGCTAGATATATTTCGCCAGGCTATTTCTATATCTTCTGGACTTTCTTAAGAAGGTGTGATGTTCTTGTTTTGTCTATTTGGTTATACGTTTAATCCAAGATATCGGATTAAATTCATCCTCCAGAATCCGTTGAATTCTTGAGAAATTTACTTCAAAATGTGACCATTTTAAAACTTCTAAATTTTATTCAGGAATTTTGACTGAAAGTAAAAATTCCGAGACAAAGATGACTAAGGAATAAATACTGGATTTAACTGCTTGCTGGCTAACCCGGCATGCAATTAAATGCGTCGAGTTACTTTCACCAGCTTAAGTAACCTTAAAAGTCCTCCGATTGCAATAAGTAAAACTGAGGATTTTCGCGTCAACCAGAGAGAAGTTTAAACTTGCTGTTCGGAGATTAAAAAAAAAATCAAAAATTAATTTTATGGAAAATTTATGGTTCGGAGACTGCAAAGTTAGATGAAACCTTCTCTACTAATTCGAGACAGCTAACTGGACAAACGTCTTAATTTCTCTGCACCTTTCAGACCCGTATGATGGGCTGAACTGATTAAACTGAAGAAACTTTGGCTTTTGCAAACTGTTCAATTGTTTGAACTATTTAGGAATTCCATATTAAGTTCACGAACGTACATTTAAGCCCAAGTAGTTACCAGATATTTATAATGAAACGTCCCCACCGTTGACGATTCTCTAACGACATTTCTTCAGGTTAGAAAAAACTTGGTTTCAAATCCTGTCATCTGTGAATCGCCGAAGGCGATTTCTCGTATGATTTTGTCATGTGGAATTAGGTGAAACAGCTAATTCCACAAGAGGCTAAGGCTCCGAGGTCATTCTGATGTGGAGATAGAACTTTTTCCCCTGCATAGACAAGCAAATCGACACGAGCAATCACGCAGTTTAAGAACCACAAAACAACGCAGACATGATTAACTGCGCTATCGAAGTATTTAAAGGAGATTTCCGTAGAGGCCAAGTTGCTTCTTGGTCGTGACAAACCATTCAGCATAACGCTTACGGACACGATGGTAACCCCCAACTATATTCGACGGAGAATTTTCTCCCTAAACCACTGTTCCATAAATATGCAAGAAAAGGGTTTAGAGAAAGGCTGCTACTATTTTGGAATAAAAAGAGACCCAACGGAAAACCCGCAGATGGAATGGAAAGCGGCAAAAATACGAATTCGATTAATGCGAAACACGATCTTAAAAATTAGCATTTTAAATTCCTCTCGCAGTACATGCAGAAGAATAAGAAAAATATTTCGAGACAGGAGAGCGCGTACGATTTAGGTCTGTGTGAAATTTAGATTTTAAATGAAAGAAATTTAATAAGGTAGGAAGAAAAGTTTTATTTCCGACGTAATAAAAATACATTCTAATTCAAATAACATTCTAAGAGCTATTCAATGCATGTTATTCTTCGTATCGAAAACTGTTTAACATACACTTAAATGGCCTTTCCTTTGCAGATAACTTCCAAACTGCGAACTTAAAGCAACAATTTTTCCGAGTTATTAGTGGCATTGTAGTCGAGTATCTTCATGTCCATCTTTTACCAGAGCTTTTGTTTAATTATATTACTTTCGTCCTCACCAGAGATCAAGCAGAAGCGCCGAGTATTAACTAGATGTGTTTTTTTTTTACTTTTTCTTCAGCATCCCTTATGGTTTACGTGCGTTTCCGAGTGAAATCAAACATAAGATGAAACCCAATTCCACAAAAAAAGCAATAAACATTTCCTAAAAAACAAATAAATCCCATTGCGTGGAATGTCGATCTAATCCACCGCTAGGTGTCAGCAGTGCAGAGCAAGACTATTCGTGGAACATATGAGTCGACGATTTGAATAAGTTTGAACCATCTATTTTTAAAGTAAGTTCCTGCTAACGAGTGTTGTGTGTTTTGCGTGACATAGAAAAGTGCACGTGTGTGTGTGTGTGTGTGTGTGTGTGTGTGTGTGTGTGTGTGTGTGTGTGTGTGTGTGTGTGTGTGTGTGTGTGTGTGTGTGTGTGTGTGTGTGTGTGTGGTGGGGGAAGAGGACTATGTAATTATGAAGAAGTATTTCACGCGAAACTTTTTAAAGCTAAAACGAAGATGAAACTATATGAAATGTTAAGCAAACTTTGTTGTAATTAATTAGAAAATCAGCTGCGTTTTGGATCAAGAAAAGGACATCGATTATTCGTGAGGCCTCATTTATGCACTTGCGTGATGTTATTGTTGGCGAAAGGAAGAAAAGCTGATTAGCGATGCGTTAGCTAATTCCGGTCTCAATGCACAAAAAACACATTAAAATACATAATATAAAACTACAACAAAACGCCTAAAAAAACCAATTATTCGAGGGTTGTCCTGGCAACGAAAGTAAATTACTCTCACGGTCTCTCATAAGCATAAAATATCTTTCGCTCTTCTAAGAATTACTTGAAATGGGGGGGGGGGGAGCACACAGTGTTTACAAATATGCTAATCGCACTGATGGCAAAATATCGCATTAGGACTTCGGGTGGCACGAACGACCCGAAATCACAATTGCGCTCCTGTGCCGAAGGAGATTTGGGTTTCTTTCCACAACCTCCGAACAATGGCTTAGTTTGTCTGCCTCACCTTCCTTCCTTTGAAGAAAAAAGTGTAGAACATCCAGGAAGAAGAAGAAGAAGAAGAAGAAGAAAGGAATCTGCTCGTTTCTTACTTTTCCTTAAAGAATTTAATTGGCTAATTAAAGCACAACTGCAGTTCTCGTCGAGCTCCTTGTTTCGGAGATGTCAGGAATTGTAGCACGAGAACTAATTTTAAGGCTCTTTTAATTAAATTCCCTTCCAAGGAAGGATTTTTTCCTCTTAAAGAAGCTTCTCTCCACTTAAGGTTTAATCTAATTTGACAAATATTTTCATTTCTGAGCCACAATATGAGTCCAAATTAATGGGGAATCCACTTCTGTCTTGGGGAGGGATGATTCTGGTCTATCGTCAAGAAGCGACAGAACTTAGCAACGTGGTCGTCTAGAATACCCCACATATTAATGTGTCGTAATTAGCGGAACATCTTAAAGCGCTGCTTGGCCAGTGTAGAAATTTCAGTGCAGCCTGCCTCGGGAGTGCAACTTTGATCCTCCAAGCTGTTTGTTCGCCGCCACAAGAGTGCGCAATTAATAGAATCCTACGGCAACGAAAAAAAAAATGATTTTACGTTGGATAGCATTTCTGAAATGCTATTAGGGTTACTTTATGTTTTTCTTTTCATGAGTCAGTTCATCTCTCCTCGAGGATTTTGGCCTCTTGCGTTTTGTGCTCAGAAGTTGTCTGTGTTTTTAAATCATGTTCGGATCTGCTTTTGCTGATTGGATTCTTTCAAACAACTGTCTAGTTGTATTCCTTTGAAATGTTTCATACAGCAGTGTCCATACGTCTTATTTTCTCCTCTATTACTTTTCTTCTTTTAATGCTTTCATAATTTCTTCATTTCTCATAACGTTTTCATGGATGCTTTTCAAGTTTGTTTACTTTTTTTACCTTTTAAAATTTTTGTAGTTTATGTTCGGCAAACATTAATAAGAAATTACGCTTCTTAAAGTTTCTAAATTCCAAAGTTAACGAAATATACTTTAGAATTAATTTCTTTAGAATTTAATTTCTCCTTTTCGTAGGTTCTTTCTGTTCCATTTTATGTGATATGATTTTTTTCTGTCCAAATTAGGCTTAAAATCTATAATTCTATCAGAAGTGTGGTTGGAACGAACTCTTTTGAACTCCTTCATGTTTTAATAAGCATGGGGGAGCGGCCTTACAACTGAGAACGAAACTTGTTCCATACTTCTCTAGAATGTTGGATATTTAGTATTCTTTTCTTTTCCGAATTAAAGAACCATTTTAACTAAGGAAGGTATTGGAAAACAAAAGCGATACGACGATAAATGAATAATTAAGATTTCTCGTAAACAGTCGATACAAATGTGTATTTAATGTCGATAGATTATTTTTCTGCTTTTCTCCATAAGTGTCATTTAGGCATCATTTTCAAAAATTTATCGAAGCTCACTGTGTGTGTGTGTGTGTGTTAAAATTTTGAAAACCAGCTCCGAACATAAAAGCGGGGTAGTGGCTGTTTCCTGTCTTACGTTACCAATCAGCATTTCATACTGATGATCCTTACTAGAAACACGCCAGGGTAAATTACGGACGAAACTGGGAAAATGATTCAGTAATTCGCATAAATTAAACTTTAATTTTTTTTGAATATCAACTAGCGGTTCAACTGATTTCATGCCTTCCTTAGAAAACTGTAAAGTGCTGCGGATACCGTAAGCCACACGCGTAATGGCTGTAGTAAGAAGTACTTTTCATTTTCATCTACTTGAATAGCAAATTATGTCTGTATTTGAAAACCAGGCAGTTTAATTACGAAATTAAACGAATTGTACGTGATGTGGCATATGTTGCTTACAGTAGTTTTTTAAAATAATTATTATGAATGACTGTTAATACAACTGTGTCGCATATATTTTTTAGATTAATTGTGGAGATATTTTCATGTTCTCAAGTGTACACCGCCGGAGCAGCACGCACCGAACTTGTCGCCTTCGTTTCAATATAGCAGGAGCAGACGAATATAATTTTAGTAGACTCTTCGTGGAATGTTTTTATGAGTAATTCCATCCTCTTGAAAATTTAATTTCATATCGAAATGGTTAAAATGTCATCGAGGAATATACGCTGTCATTTCCAAGTGCAGTGATTTTCGTGCAAAATATTTAACAGTATATTGTGCACGAAAATCACTGCACTTGGAAATGACAGCGTATATTCTTGATTAACAGTTCATTAATTGTCGTGATTAAAAGCGCATTGAATCGGTAATATATTTATTTGATAAGAGAAGGAAATCAATCAGACAAATATGAGAAGATATTAGAATAAAATATTTGAGAATAAAAGGTTAAAATGCCATTTATTAACATGAATGACTGTTTGTTAAATTGCGAGTGTTTGATGGTGAGATAAATTTATTCGTGAAACGTTCGGTTAAATCAAAACTAGGAATGCGTTCTACAGATCTATTTAAGGAGGATGCTTTGCTGCCTTTAAAAATAAGAACGGACGGATTATGGAAAATCTCAAACTTCGAGCTTGCTGTTCTTAATTTGGATCAGAAAGAGATCAACGGCTATCTTCTCTAGGAAAAGGACTTCCTTTGCCACTGTTACATTCGTTTGCTGAAATTGTGGAGTTGGAATTTAGTGCATACTCGAAACGTATTCTCGAAACTCGAAAATTTAGTGCTTACTTTCGGACTCGCAGTGCGAAAATGTTTTGGTGAATCTCTTCATTACTGTCAATAAAAGGGCAAATTGCAACCGCAGATCTGAACATGTTAAAAACCGCCCGATGAGAAACACCTTTCATGCGAAAAAGTCGGAGAAGATAAAGCAAGCACCGGCTTTATCCGCTACTGCACTTTCTTGTTACGCAAGAGTTTTTCACAAAACGAACAGGCAAAAAAAGCTCGGATATTTTGGCAGAGACCTCGGAATTTCGAAACAAAAGGTCCTTTCAATAAATCGCTTTTTTTTTTCTTTTCTTGTTCGAACGAGGATTTGCACTTCGACTTTTCACTAACGTCGTAAACCACAGGAGGATCGTTTGTCTTTCTTTGTCAGAACTTTGAGAAAATCACATCCAGCAGACCCAAGCAACGCGGAGGCTTTTGATGTCGCGAACAAAACTGAATAAGTTGGAGAACTTTTCTTCGGGAAAAATGACAAGTTGGTGGGTTTGTCAGGAATACGGAAACATCCTCTCTAGCCGATACGTGCGCTGCCGGATGGGCATTTCGAGAAGGGTTTGGAATAACCGAATGAAAACAAACACGAGTTGCATAAAGTCAGCGAAAACGACCCGATGTGGAATTGACACAACACCTTCAAAAGAGAGAAGGGGATGGGGCTGGAATGAGGCACAGCGAAGCATGTGACGCAAATGTACAGACAATGTACATTTAGCGGGGACAATACAGTCGAATTACACTTGGATACACGACTGTAGTTTAATGTACAATTAGTTAGGTTTATCTTTAAGGTTGGCCCTTTATAATGAACTCTTCATCAACTATTTCCATTATTTTCATTTCTTACATGTTTTGAAACTTCATATATAACCCTTCTTGTTACTTAAAGATTGTCTTCAGTAAATAATTCACTCAAATAAATAGAAAACCACTGATGCCAGGTTTCTGCTGAAGCGATAAAATTTACAGCCAAGAAAAAGAAAGAAAGAAGAGGTCGGTTATTTAGAAAGCAAATGGAGTGGCTGTTACCACACAATAAAATGCGAAACCCTCATGGGGAAAGGAAAAAAGAAATTTCTTTTTCACTGCCCTGCAGTACTGAGATCTGAGTTTGGTTGTCTTTGCGCGAGCAGCTATTGGAATGCAGAGGAGTAATTCGTATTTGACAAGATGCAAACCATCAAGCACCGATGCTTACAAACAAAGGCAATAAAGCTGAAGACGTTGCTCTTGTCATATGCGTCGCTTCTGAATAACGTGAAATTGCTGTGGGATGTTTACTGCGAGATACGACCGGAAGCCGAAAGATATAAATGATTCCAGAGAAAGATCATTAAAGAAAAAAAAAACTGATCACGGAATGAGGAAAATTACGCACGACTTGATGTGCGATGCCACCCTAGACAGAAGACTGCAAACAACTTGTGTTGAGACGTTTGTAGTAATGAGAAAGATGCGTAAACTAGCGAGGGAATTAAAGGTGGGATTGCGTGGATGGAATGATAAGAACATGCGCCGCAGGATTGGCTTACAGGATGTATAAATCCGAAGAGGCCTTAAACATGAAACA
This sequence comes from Typopeltis vanoorti, assembly GCF_054136105.1. NCBI lineage: Eukaryota > Metazoa > Arthropoda > Arachnida > Uropygi > Thelyphonidae > Typopeltis > Typopeltis vanoorti. Next base: position 93,670,178 of record NC_143571.1, on the reverse strand, counting down.
GCCTGATCTTTGGTAGGAAGCTGAAAAAGAAGAGTGTTAAAGATTTTCTCTGATGATTGCCGATAAACAGCATCAAGTTTTAATAAAATTATTTTCTCTTTATTAATAACTAGCTTTTCCTTAAATTTATTTATTGCATTACGTGCTTCCCATCCGCCTATTTATTGTACTTATTTCCTATTCTGTTTATTCCTATTAGCAAATGACCATTCTTTGTTCAAGATGTGCATTTAAGAGGTATTCGTTAGAAAACTACTTTTTTCGATCTCCCAGTGTGAAACCACCGCCAAATCACCTTTGCTGAGTGGGGCGTCAAATTTATTGATCAGTTGTGTCGAATCCTTAAAGCAAGTTCCCATATTGCCTAAAAATTAAGCTGCTCTCTTTCTCATGCGGGCGCTTTAAAAAACCCATTTATTTTATAAATCAGAGGGTCGTAAATTATGCCTTATATATATATATATATATGCTGGCGGTTTCAGTGAATATAAGTAGAGTTTTAATAAAGTGGTTCTTTTATTTATTTATTTATTTTAGTAAGTGAAATGTTATCAAAACATTTCACTTACATACTGCTCATAAATTGAAATAGACGTCAACCACGAAATAGTAAACTGGAAAAGTTTACTACATAATTCTCATATCTAATCAGATAATATCACCATTTCTACAAGATTCAAATCATATACATACTGCGCATGATTACCACTAAATTTGTTTAGTAGCCATCACATGCAGGAAATCGAAGCAATTCGCTTTCTTACGGAAAAATGTCAACCTTTAATAAATTTAAGTCAAGGTGCTCATGACACTTTCACTGAATCTGAAGGGTGATGTGTGCATTCATAAATGATATTGTCAAATATAAAAAAAAATCAGCTTCAGTAAATTTTCTAATAATTATTTCATAGTAAAGTTTTCTGGATTGCTACGATGCTCTATGTAATCGTTTATCCTCTTTCAGTAACTACGACACCACTAACAGAAAGTAATGAATAAATAAAATATAATAAAGCAAAATACATTAAATTAGCCATCACTCATCCTGAACCCCAGCATGCCGTCTGTTCCAGAACCACCTCAATGTACAACAGAAAATATTGCAGCAAAATAGATTACTATGAAATCATAATTCATATTCGTGCGGCTAAAAGAATATGGCACATCTGTTAAGGTTAATTTAATGAACTATAACTTGAGATAAAGACTTATCCAATGATAATTCTAAAAATAATCTCATAACCTTATAAGAACACGTTCGATTTAGATCCTGTGTGTTCTTCTGGTGATCTTAAATGCATTCTTTGAAATTATGACTGTTTTTTCTAATAACTCAACTTTCGTTCTCATTATTCAGCCAGATTTCATAAATATTTTATGTGGATTTATTCCGAAAAAGGTTATCGTATACCTTTTTCGTATACCTTCTGTAGTGTATTCGCCCCATGGCTGAGCGAAGTATATAACTTTATAATTTTTTGTATTTTTATTTATTTTTACATCGTCCAGAAACCCTACTTCAGAGACCAATCACTGACATTTTTCAAGCCACGTCAGGTCACGAATAAGCAGCTATTGGGCTGGCACCGGGTGATGAATTCCATCTCCCACCTAAAGGAAATCACAACCATCCATGCCCAATACAGATTACCGATAGGGCAGCAAATACGCTCACAACTCTCCAACCAGGTCAGTATAACTTTGAGTATGGATTAGCAAGCGATTATACGGACAAGATTAGATTAATTGAGATACATTGGCGGAATAATCTAAATATTTAACGTGTATTTCGATTAACTTCTTACAATATAATTTTAATTACAATTGTATGAAAGTAAGGCAACGTTTCTATGATGGTAATTCATCTCTTATGGTTTTAAGCCATGAGTATTCAAATCACTTCCTCCGGAGTGAATTTGCGAACGGTTTACCTGGTTTCATTGATTCGTGTTTATAAATCCACAACAGGATCTCTCTCTCTCTCTCTTTCTCTCTTGCGCTCTCTCTTGTCCCATCAAAACGTTACAAAAATTGTCAGCTATCCAATCACTTCAGTGTCTTCATTTTCTAAAACCGGCAATCAGTAAATTATCTTAAAATACTTCATTTTGGCATTTTTCCCTAAAGGAGTGGTTAATATTTGTAAATTTATTGCTCTTGATTTCGTGCTACACTCGGTCAGGTCTCATAATGATTAGTAATGATAGTCTGGAGCAATCTTCTTCATTCCAAATTGCTGCCCACCTAATGGTTGTTGTTTCCTCCCTTTCCTTTGTTATTTCCTTGTCTTCGGGCTCTGTTGCCCAAAAGAATGTTCTTGCTCACGTTACAAACAACCCACTTCCGCTCTCTGCCGTACCGTAGCCTGATTTTCCGTAATTGTGATTACCTTTCTGAGTAGTTCGCATCCGATATCTTGCGTTTCGAGTGGTGTTGCGTTTCACGGTAATTGGGTGAGCTGGACGGCACGAGTTTTGCTGTGCAGTTGTTTTGCAAACAGCGATAATTGTGGCGAATGATCTCGTTCCCCGAGGTACGCAGCGATAGACCGCATAAGATATGCCTTTTGGAACTCGCCTAAAATCACACTTCAGTTGAGAAGCGAAATTAATCTGTGAATATTTGTTTTCATAATATAGTCAACCATGGGAGAGTCAGAGACACGGAAAGGTTTTCGCCAAAAATCGACGCCTCGATTATGGAGTGATCTAACGCAAACACACCGTGCGTGCATAGCACGTTGGAGCAGTACTTAAACAACTGCATAGCGATATGATTTGAGTGATATTAAAGTTAGCTTAAACTTTTCTTGTACCCTACAGTTGCCGAGGGACGATGATAGAAAAGGAAGTAGTTGAAGGACGATAAAATGTTTGATGGGTCGACGAACTTAGAAATGGACTTAGAATTGGCGATAAATAAATATGGCAACGGTCGACTCTTAAATCCCCAAACCGAGCTTATTGCTTTCTGTCAAACGTGAACAGGTTCTAAAGAGAAATAAACCCCTTAGCTCGCTCCCCTTTATGTTCATATCCATCCACCGCCAAAGCAAACACTGTGCAGAAGGCCCATTTAACATCTTTAGTGTCGCGTGATTGGAGGAAGGCTGTTCAGTTATTTCATCTTCCATTCTCGACAGGAAAGACAAACACGCGCGTCTCCGTTATGTGGGAGATGTTTAGAGTCGTGTCAATAACGATAAAGTTACACATTCGATGCACGTTGGACTGCAATTTATGGAAGTCCTTAGAAACCTCTCGTGTCCACTGGGCATTTATAAAGCCTCCGTCCGTCTGTTTTCCACTTTGCCCAGGATGCCGAGATGTCCTCAAATAAAGGCTGTTCGCAGCATATACACTACGAAGGTGACTCCATTAGACAGCTATTCCCTCAGGTGCTCTGCAAAAAACACAAAAGTTCTTATTTATTTTCCGCCAAACGAGAAAATCAATACCTGAACACAGAGCTGTAGACACAAGTTGGGAATCAAGTCCGCTCTGAAAGCAAAATTAAGAAAAATAACTCTACTGGTGTTAGAACGAGCATATTGGGAGAACGTGTTAAATTTTTGAATTTCTAAAAGCATCTGATTACAGATAACGAATAAATCTATCCCAACCAAGAAATACCTTTGACTGCAACTAAGAATCAAATTGACACTTGGTTATGTGGTGTAGTTTTTCTGTTCTACATCAAAGGTATGCGAGGACGCGCATCCCAGGAGCACAAATCAAAATTGTCAAGTACAAATTCCGAAAAGCAAATCAATGAAAAGCATCTTTGGAAATCGTTTCGGTTACTCCAAATGAACATCGTGCACTTTATGAATTTAACTAGACAAGTAGCATGGAAATCGAAATCTCTTGGAATGCACCAACTCTTAATGAAATGCATCAGACAGATTGCTCGATAAGCGAAAAAGTGAAAAATATCCAACGGTATTGAGGCAGTCACAACAAAGTTTCAACCATAATCCTACGAGAGATTAAGAAGAAAACATCTTTCTTTTTAATATATAAAATAACTGCAATGCGTGTAGTTGAGCTGGTGTTTGAAATATGTCAAACACGAAACGGCCCATGTAAAAGGCATTTGGATTAGCAATCATGCCTTACAGTTATTTCATTTCGCAAGGCGTCTTCAAATTACAGAAATCGCGAATGCCGCACTTCACCAATCATTTTAGAGTTTGTATTCCCGTAATAGTGGTTGCAATGCCGGTCTGGTTGGCCGAGTGGTTAGCGTATCCGCTCTCCAGCCAAATGGCTGCGGGTTCGAATCCCGCCGTGAACATGGATATCTGTGAAAATGCTAGCAGTGGTGGGCAGTTGATGGCGTTGATGTGGTTGCGGTTTGTTGTAGTTGGTGGATTGAGTGGCGGAAACAGAGTGGTATAGTAGGTGCCCTTCTTCGATGAGTCTTTGGACTCCCTGGAGGTGTCAAGTAATAATAATAATAGAATAACGAGTCTCCTGAGACCTCCAATAAATTAATAAATGACTGATTAAGTTGCAATGAAAATAATATACTTGCTATCGATTTTTGTTTTCATTTTCTCATAACCTTCATATACGAAACATATGACGAGAAGGACATTTTCATAACTGCCTTACAGGAACCTGAGGGTTATGTCCTGTTTAGCAGTCAAGTTTTCCCCCGATTCGATTCCCCCATTCCGCTACTCTAAATTACAGCGATGAGATTGGAATCAATATTGCTGGCACTGCATGTTACAAATTCATTACGAGATCAAGGACTTGTCCGAATTCACATGGCAAAGTATGTGATAACGGGGCTAACTCTACAATGCGTCTATGAATGTTGTAAGCTAGAAATGGAAATTCAAAATGCGTGATCATTTTGTTATTGATGAATAATCCACTGTTGAATACTTCAAGAGTTAGGGATCAGTTACTAAATGTGCAAGTTTGTTTCATTTTTAATCCTCAAGAGTAGGCCAGTATTCGTTTACACTTCTTAGTTTGACGAGTATGAAGAATTCTATAATCTTATACAACGCAACTGATGGAAAATGAAATGCAATGTGAAAATATTTTTCACGTGCTGCTTTTACTACGAAAGTGATTTCTGTTTTTGGAACTCATCTGACTATTCGTGTGGGTGGTACTAAAACATTGCACTTGATTTTAAAAAACAGATAATATTTATTCAAGTGCAGTGCATATAAAATTTTCTAGATATGGAAGAGTCAAACCATGTGTAGGATGCGTATAAGCACCACTATTAAATTTGAAGGAATAGATAGCATCAATGCATTCGATATTTACAGGATTTTGACATTATGGAAAGGGGAAGCCTTTTTGGAATGAAATAGTTGCGCACGTGTACGTTATGTGGCTACGTTAGAAATTTCTGCGCAAATTTTCTTTCTGAGATTTTCTTCCAGGCTGTAACGTAACGCTAAAAAGTAATTTATTGAGACTACTGGGAAACGTTCGTCTCTCCATTCTCCCAGGGCGAATTATCTCATGCAGTTAAAGCACGTCTTCTCTGGGAATAGGAAAGGGGGGAAAGAATCGTAGCATAAATTCCAATCCAAAATGTGCAGTGTTAAGATATTTGAGAACCGAAAGAGTATTGTGTGTCTAAGGAATGCTCATGTTTGGAGACTTTGAGTAACACAAACATTACTGGCTCGATTGGTCAGATAAATTACAGTCATCGGGAAATAAAAAAACTGTGGAGTTCTGGAATGTAAAGCATCCTGAAAGGATTCTTGGAAGCAGTCTAACATCCATCCATTTCTACAAAGTTAAGCCTCTTTTTTTTTTTTGAAATTTTTTTTTGAATTTTGACAGAGAAAGTTTTCCATTCTTCTGAAATGGGTTTTCTTTTGATTTCTGCTGCGATCTTATGCAGCAAATTTCAGGAATATGTTCAATGTTTATATAGCTAATCCAGAAACGGAAAGTAGCAAAACTTGTAGTACATCTGTCCAGAGCGTGGAAAAGACGAAATTTGTTGACTTTTTTAATAATTGAAGGTAGAGTGAGGAAGGCGTTTCTAGAGAAACCGAGGCAGACTGACTGAAAGAGGAATGTGTGGATGGAAAGTGATCTACTTACCATTCACTCTGAAAGCGAATGGTAAGTAGATGATGACAAGCAGCTGACATTGTTTTTAGACATTTTGAAGAAAGTGGAGAAATGAGAGTGGCTGGTTCAGCAGAGCTTTGATGAAAGTACAAAGTGAAGAATATTCCGTTATTGAAAAAGCTCTTTCCTCCAGTTCTAGTGTTAAAACTTTGCACTTATGCATCCTTAAACATTCTCCTTCTTTCTTGTGAGAAATTTGTGATAAATTTTAAGCACAAATTCATGACGTGTTTCATTTTGCCTTCCAGTGCAGCCATAACTTAATCGATGTAGATTTGTTGTTTCGTAAGAAAGACCTTTGATCCAATCAAATGTAGGATCACAGGAAATTTTAAAAATTCCTGTGAACGTGAGCAATTCATATGAACAATTGTGCTCATATGAATTGTGCTCAATTCATATGAGCACAATTGATCTGATCTCACACGGAAGTGGGAAAGTTTGTTTTTCATGCAAAATGCCATCCATCAAAATAACACACACACACACAACTAACAGACATAACTGGCCTCATAGCCTTAATGTCTCGAATTATAGTCCATGCAGCTAACATCTTCAAAACTCCAGAAAACAGTTTGCAGGGTTGGTGAAAATATAAACTCTGCAACACACAAATATATGCGAAGCGATCGTAGCCTACAGTCAACCATTTTATCGCAAGGAAATTTTTCTGAACAATTTTAAACTATATTTTACAGAACCTACAGTTTCTATGACAATGGACTTGTATCCAATCTAAATCCATAACTGACAATTATCCATGTCTGCTGAAACACAACAGATAATCACCAATTTCTTTGATGTCTTTAGAAATCACAACGTCTTTACGAGACCAACATGAAAAAAACTGATTAGAGAGTACTTAAATTTTTATAAGAATATTGAAAATTTCTTTAAATTAAGAGTATGACATGAGAAATTAACTATTGCAAAATAATCAATAAATGATTGTTTTAATTTGGCGTGTAAAAATGCGGTGTATATCTTATACCCCCTAAATATTGTTCACGATTGTCAATAGTTTATTTATGCACTGCGCTATTTTGCATTCTGTATTGGTTTTTTTCTGTAATTGGTATACATTTCATGACCCGGATGAGCTTCTGCTCTTGGATTATATATATTTGTCATCATTAAATTGTATTTGTATTAAGTATTGTGTTGGATTAAATAAATAAATAACTATTTCCCAGTTGCACACTTTGAAAAAATTAAATAAATCACGTAGTACCCTTTTATTCCGCAAAGTAAGCACATGGAACTTTCAGCCCTAACGTTTTCTGTTTTCTGGAAATCTGCAGGCAGCCTGTTTTTAACTGTAGTTGGTTTTATTTTTATCTACGACTTGTGCACAGAGAATGACGAGCGTCCGGCTGACGTTTGCTGCCATCTCATGTGCGTTCCTAATCTGTGTTACAGTGTGAAATAGGGCGAGTTCTGAGGGTCTCTTTTTCTGAGTTGCTTGTAAACGTTCCGTTCTCGTCAGAGAGAGAGAGAGAGAGAGATAGAAAACGAAATGAAGAAACAAACTATTTTAATGCGAGAAAGATCAACTTATTCGGAAATTACTGAACAAAAGCTTAGGAAAAGACCGTTAGTGATTCGAGTCTATTTGGAGGCTTCTAATGGTCTAGAGCCCTAAGCATATCTAGCATAATCGAAATTGCATATCGCGAATAAAATGAAAGTGGCTACCTAAATTCCTTAACAACAAGGAATTTAGATTTCAACGGATGACAATCAACTTTCCTAGAATAAATTCTAATGTTATTCAGCAAGTCGCCTTAAGTTGAGAGGAAAGATGCTCAATAAGGTTTCGGAGCTCAGTGGATATTAGCACCCAGATTACCCTACAGTTTCATACATGCCATTTGTTACTGGGATTCCAAAAATGAAACATGCTCTCAAGAACCAAAACATCTTTGGTTCATGAGACAACCAGCTAACTGGTGGCACGCTAGGGCTCCTTTGGCAAAGATAATCTCTTGCATCCGTCTTGGCATTGTCACCACGGAATATGTTGTCCTGAGGTATTCTGGACCAACTAGCATAACGTTACGGATGTCACCGACCGATCGAGGTACAGGCGTTGACCGGCGGATGCTACTTTCCACATGATTCCAAATTTGTTCGATGAGATTCGAATCAGGACAGTTAGGCGGCCAGGGGAGCACACGAAATGTTTGGATATGCGCTTGCACAATGAAGTATGGTGAAGTGGAGCCACCGGGCGTTGTCTTCCTTACCCACCCGAGCACATTGTCAAAATGTAGGGTGATTCCTCGTCCGATACAACCCTCATAGCAAGGTATTACTGGTCTCTTTCCTGCAAACCGTACAGCCTAGTTGGAGGGAAACAGACTGGGTGGTCTTCATGTTTTGGCTCATGAGAGCACATGCGCAAAATGGAGCAAATATCTTCTGTCAAATTTTTAGTTTTGCATTTATTGCAATTCGCAAAGAAAAAAGTTTGCTTTGGGATGTGTGATGAAGATGGAAATAAAAGTAAAAAAAATTCAGTTGCAGGCCAATTAGTGTTACTATTGAATTTCTGTTTGTCAGACCAGAACGTGGAAAACCATCAGCAGGGATGTTTAATTAGAGGCGAGTTAGCCGGTCTAATAGGAAGGCGAAGGGTCCCCCCAGGAAACTCCGTTTTTCATCTATCAAAAACAACCAAACCGGGTACGTCAACACACACATATATACAGAAATAAAAATACCGCCCTTAAAGGATGCAGGAGGGGAGTGGAAAGCAGGCTGCATTCATTGTCTAAAATCGCTAATTAGGGGAGTCAACCCGTCGGGGACTGACGAGAATTGGATGGATGCATGTTAGACTATGGTTGTCGGTCATACGGCCAGCCCCTTTCACAGACTATATGCTGGACACCTCGGATCTAATCCTGTATAATCGAGCCCACCAATAGACGCCAAAACAGCAATGCTAATATTCATAAAAGCACAAATACATAGAAACGATTTTATAAATCTGCAAATGACCTCTTTCGTTATTATCCAGTTTCTTCTGACAAAGAAATTCTTGTGTACGGAACGATAATCAGAAGTTCACTAAAAAGCTACATCCAGTTGTAATATAACAAAGTGCACCACTGATTCTGTTGTTTTGTAGACAAAGCTAGTAGTTACTTGGAACTCGAATCTATTTCAATGTATGCTGAACTGTCCGTTTTGTTCAGTAATTTGAAAACAGTATCTTGAGTAAAGATCTGATAAAGAAAAGCTTGAAGGCGATCTCCTCTCGTTTAAAACAACCCTTTAAAACGAGTTACGTCATCTGCATTTTAAGCATTTTAAATCACACGGGCTGTGCTAAGACGAGGTATGCGTAGATTGTAAACGGGAATGGGATTCATTTGGGAATGATTAATGACCCGCCAACCAGATGTCTCCGGGATGCCTGTGAGATCGAGGGGAACTCAACTAGGAATGCAAGTCCAGACGTGTGCTTCGAATCTTCATGAAGTTTGGAACTCGTTCGTGAAATTGGTATGCATACACTGCACCGACATGCGCTGCAAAGATCGAGAAGATTTCAGTAATTTGAAAAGTAATTAGCTTATGGGGCAGATGGAAGCAATTTAAAGTACGAAAACGGTTCTAGCATGAATGATGTCAATTGAAGTTTCCAAAACAGCAATATTCCACGAGCATTTCTGATGACCGGTGTGATCTACTTCCTGCGTGGGATGGGTCGTTTTCAAAATTATCTGACCTTCTGCAGCAGCATTGCCCCGGTCAGTTGAGCTACGAAACTTAAAACAGTTAAAACTGTTTTAAGTTTCTAGTTGAGGTACGAAATTTGTTAAACCCCAAAGACGTTACTTAAAACACTCTCATCCAAGTTGCAAAAAAGCATGCAGTCAACTGTTCAACCGATGTAAACATCATCATGGCAAACGAATACAGAAAGCGCACAATGTTAGTTCTATTTACAGGACAAAAAAAACAGAGGGTAATTATACAAACAGTATACGTGATTTAGAGACAATATCTTAGAGACAATGCAAAGACAATATCTTTAAATAACTATTCCCAATAACTTTATGCATTTCCATAGAAAGGCAAATGTTCTCAACCTTTCGCATTTCGCATTGCAGTTCTGATTAAGTAAGGTACACAAATAAATATTATTGATATTAAAAAGAGATACTTAGAATAGCCACCGATAAAATAAACATACAAATATCTATGATCACAGCACGTTTAGCAGAATATTTTACATATTAAAATCTCACTCTATTTATAATGGCAATCTGAGTTACTTGATTATAGCTAAACTGTACCGCTTTCGAAGGAGGTTTTCCGAAGTAGGCTCCTGCCAAACTTCGAAGCCATGCTGTAGAGTAAATCCAATTCTCTGTACGACTAATGCAGGGAGTATTGAGACACTAGGATAGTAAACATATAAAGTTGTGTTGCCCAAGAAAACAATAAAGATTGCCATTGGAAAGACAATAAGGAACGAGGGTTCGGACAAGGAGACTGAAAATTTGGAAATTTTGATGTGAAAATAGTAACTTGAATGTAAGATCAAAAAAGAAGGCGAATGAACAATTCCATGAAATTAGTGAAGGAAATATTAGCAGCATAATGAGTAATCATTATAAATAGCAGAATTACCTGAAACGAAGAAGAGGAAAAGAAATTTTGAATGCATAAAAAAGAGAATTGCATTCAGTATAATAAGGAAGGAAGAAAGAGGTGGGTTTGCAATAATAATTCATTTATTTAAGTGGCGTCTCCGATCGGGGGTTACCGACCAGCCCGTCAAATTCTCTTATTACTATCTTGTGCATCTCTAAAATTTCTGGCTGTTCAGCGTTCAATGTCCTTCATCTGGTGGTGTCGACCTCCTTCTTTCTCTTACCAATAATAATAATAAGCATTTTTTTATCAGATAAATCAGATACATTATATGAAGACAATTATGCATAACAAATACTTTCTCGTACATAAAGTTTTTTTTTAAATAATAATAATAACAATAACTGTTTACAACATATATTATTATAATATTCATAATGATGATTATTACAGATGTTTCTTTGCAATTTTACACTCTTTGTGTATAATTGTAATATAAGTGATTATATCCATTGATATATCCGATATCAATGGATATAATCACTCTATATTGCATACGTTTGTTACAGTTATTACATACATTTGTTTACATATAATACATACATTACATACTTTGGTTTACATGTGATACATCTTGGATGAGAACTAATTTCTCTGCTTTCATCCTCGAAGCTTATATATAAGTTTATCTGAGGATTACACCAGTTAGTTATTATTTATTGGTTTTTTTTTTGCTGTGTTGGGAAGCTACGAAATCTATGATTGAGAAATTGAGAAAACACACACACACACACACACACACACACACACACACACACACACACACACACACACACACACACACACACACACACACACACACACACACACACACACACACACACACACACACAAATAACTTGGAATGTATTGATGCGTCGCTGAACTGGAAGCCTGAACGAATATATTGTGTTTCATTAAGTTTGTATGGTATTTTGGGTGCGTGCTTCTTGTTCATAGTATGTCCTTAGAGCTCTTTCTAGGCTATTGTAGTTTGTAAGGTTTCTGTATTCAAAAGGTAATTTGTTTATCATGTCTGGGATGTAGAAGTTTCGTCCATAGTGATTATTATATTTATATGTGATATAATTAGTAATCTGAGGTCTTGTTATACGGTATGTATTTCTGACTGTCCTGTAGCTGGAATCTAAATAATGTTTTAGCAAAGCTGCATACATAAATGTTTTGCTGTCAGTATTTTGTGATCTGACATTGCAATGTATATAAGGTCGTGATTTTCTCTTTGTTCTCAAAAGATCAGTTTTGTCATTTTGTACTCTAGCGACATTAATCTATTTAATTTGTATAGTGCACAGAAAGCATACGTGTTATAGCGTATCTTAGTATATTTTGGCATAGTGCTTTGTATGTTAGTGTTTATAGGCGAGTGGGAACTATGTCTTTTAACCTGTAGAGTTTGCCACTTATTGTTCGGAGTTTGTTGTGTAGATGGTTTATGTGGCTATTCCAGTTCATATCTGCATCGAAGTAAATTCAAAGGTATCGTATTTTTTCAACCTGAGTGATTGTAGTGGTTTTGCTGTTCTGTGTGTTTTTTTATATTGGAAAATGGATGTTGGATGGTTATATATTTTTTATCAACTGGTCGAGTCAGTGGTTTTCTGAATATGATTAATTTTGTCTTTTCTGAGTTCAGATGTATGGAATTTTTTGTGAGCCAGTCTATGATCAGATTTATGTCATGTTGCATATTTGTTTGGTCTATGCTTGCGTTATTATGGATGGATATTGTTGCTGTATCGTCTGCGTATTGGAATATTTTACCTTTGAGTGGTAGCTGATTAATATCGCGCGTGTAAATGTTGAATAGAGTTGGGGAGAGTACAGCTCCCTGTGGTACTCCACAGGTTACTGGTAGCTCTCTGCTTCGGTTTGACCCGATACGTGTGATATGCTTTCTATTTTGGAGGTAGCTTGTAAACCACCTGTGAAGAGGCCGTCTATTCCAACATGCCTCAGCTTTTCTAACAAGGTTTGATGTGTAAGTCTATCGAATACTTTAGTTAGATCAATAAAGACTACCATGGCAATTTAGTGTTAAGGCGGTATTAATTACGTCTGTAAAGTCTTCCAAGAGAGATGTTGTTCCCTTATTTTTCTGAAAACCATATTGTGTTTTGGGGATAATGTGAAAGATCTCAGTGCATGCTGTGAGTTTCTTCAGTATGATCCGCTCCATAAACTTCTTCTATTATAATAATCTCCGTATTAAGAATAATAATAATAATAATAATAATAATAATAATAATAATACGTGAGCAATGTCAGTTAAATACAAAAGCACGTAACTACATATTAGAAGAGATCATTCACATCAGATAAGGGATTAAATGGCATGCGATCCACTTTGTAAGAACTTTTATGCCCGAAAAGAGGAAATAAGAAAGAGAAATAAATGCATTTTGCAAAGAATTACAGAAAATAAACAGAATGATCATTAAACTTGAAGATTTGAATGCATGAAATGGGGTTTAGGGTAATAATACAACGATTATGTCCAATATTTAATACAAATAAAATTGGAATCAAATTATTACGCCTGTACATGCAGTGAATTGAGAATGAATAAATAATATTCTTCAAGCGCAAAAAAAAATCAGAAAATAACATGGTCAAGTAGCTTGGGAATCTTATCCGCAGCACACCGTACAATCACAAATAAAAATTACGTTTGAAGATAAAACTGATAACCCATTTCTAGCGTCATCTCATACAGGAACGTACCGTGTATTAGAAAAAGGTTCGATTTCGGGGGAAAATTTCAAAAACGTAAACTGGAAATTAATACGATTGAAGAAAAGAGATTATGTTGATTAACACAGAAGAGAGAATTAAAAACAAAAATAAAATTTATAAAAAACTTAATAAAAGAAGTTTTAATGAAAACGTAGAACTGAATCATAGCTGAAGAACTTTACAAAGAAGAATAAAAACTATCGTTGGAAGAGTTGCTAATGAAAGAAAGGGACGAATATCTTGCTACTCAGAGGAAGTTCAACTAATCGAAAAACCAAAAGAAGCTTTTCTAGAGATCTACCGAATTCTATCGAAGGAAAATACCTCATATTAAGAAAGAGAAAATAGAACTCATTTTAAATTAACACCGGAATTCTGAGAATTCCGGTGTTATTTCCCATAATTTATAGACAACGGAAAGAAACCTTGCAATTAATTAGAAACCAAAGAATCTAATTACACGTATGTAAGTATATAAACATACCCTTAATTGAACAAAATGCTCCGAAGAAAACTTGACCAAATTCGATAAGGATTAAGAAACAATACCTTTGTAAACGTCGATTTAGAAATACTGTCACGAACAATAGAAAACATTTCAATAAACATCAGAAATAGAAAACATGCTAGTTTTTCAAAAGCGCAGGAAGGAAAATAGCATTCAGTAAACTATTAAAAAGTGATTTTAAAACAAACACCAGAAGAACAAAAGGAAAACTTGACAGTGCCATTTTTTAAAAAAGGAAATAAACTGAAGGTCTTTTCGTTCAGTGAATATCTCCCACACTACCCGCGTATTTATGTCATATTCAAGAGCTAATCAACGCCCGATAGTATGAGTTCAGCCACCCGAGATCCAGAGCAGCTTTTGCAGAGTACATTACTTACCTTTAGACACGTGCTCCGGAAATAAATTTTGAGAAACTTGTATTGTTCTCAACATTTTCAGAGAATTTTATGGTGTTTCGCATCGCGGTCTGCCCAACAAATTTGCTCTCCTTTGCTCTTCTTTCCACGTTTCTGCAATTGGACAGTCAGTTCGCTCTCGAGTAGATGATTTCCCTTCACCAGTGCAGAGTTTCCAAAACGCAACAAAACACCTACCGTCTTTGTCCTATACACAAATGAGTGTTTTTTTATTCCAGTAACCTGGAATAACAAGGTTTATTAAATAAGTAAAAAGTAACAGAGTTTTCCGACGACAGTAGACTCAATTACTTTTATTCGCTTAATAAATCTTGTAGCTTTCCAACATCCAAAGCTTCAAGGTCTTCTGCAACGGTTGCCTTAAACGGTTATCACTACATCGCTTTCTCTATGGGACAAAGATCAACTACTCACTGCTCAAGGCTACGAAAATACATTCCAACGCGCCTTGTTATTCTAGAAAATAGATCTGCATTTATTCTCAATTAACTTTGGTAAGACAGAAATCACCAAACTAGATCAGACCTCTCTTCCTGGACTGTAATATTCGTTGCATAAACACTCACATCAACAGCCTTCTCATCCTCTAAAACGACCTTAGTTTCTCAATTAACTACTTCTCATCTACCCAACTATTAACTCCGTACAAATACAAATGCAACCTTAGTATATTATTCTTATTTTTGCAGTAATCCACTTAAAGCTTTACAAACAAATCTTTTCCAAAGGGAAAAGTTTTGGAATCTGATATTCCTTTCTCTATAACTCATTTGTCTAGTAACCTTCCATACTGACGTTGTCAGCCTTAATCTGTTTTAGAATGATTCCTGTGGGCTCTGCTTCGTGCCTATTGAAAACGAACAGCAGCTGCCGAACACCATTTTTCAGTTCAGCTGGAAAAATCCACAAAATCGTCTTCTATAATTTCGTTTTCTTCGCATTCCCTGGAACAGCCATCTTCACGAACGTTTCTTCAACAAGCACAGTCTATCAAGGAAAGTATCAAGGGATGTTTTTTCTTTCTCACTCATCTTTGCCAGCACATATTTCTCAGGAATCGTTTGTGACATACAAACACGTACACCACTACTACTCCTCGTGGTATAGAAACAAAATCAGCACCAGAATGCTGGTCTTTAGGTGCAAAACAAAAATCAGTACAATACTCTGATTAAAAATGTTAAATACGTTCGGAAATATCCAGAAATTTGTATCCCTGTAATCTGAGTAGTGTCTCCGCACCCGAGCTGAATCGAATCTCGATTCCATTATTAAATTATATATTTGGCAAAATCAGAAGGATGCATTGAATTCTAAGTATGTTAGCTCCAGAGAAATGCTCTTTTTTACCATTTTTTACCATGCGAATTACCGTTTTTTATATCTACGCACACAACTACTGTTATTGAAACACCATTTTCCAAGGACCCACATTCTGCATGTGAAGCCTTTCGTGGAATTACTTAAGTATGTCGCCTGCACGCTCGCATCTAACACTCTCCAGGAAATATTCCCAATGGAATTGCGACTCTTTCTTAAAAACTCACTGATTAGCACTCCATTCTTCCTATATATATTTTCACCAAGCTTTAAGAGCACATCCCGAGGCCTGTCTTCCCCACCCGAGGATAAAGATGGGTGACTCACCCCTTCTTTCCTCTGTTTCCCTACCGTCTGAAGATGCATTAAGGAGCACATCCTCTTTTAGCTCCAACGTCTCCTTCCCCTCCTGGTTCATTCCCTTCCATTACTTCTCCGCAGCCTTTCTACCACTCACATTCTCACTGTGCACTGACACACTGCAATGAATACCTCATGCATCAACCGAAGTAGGCGATGTTTTTTTTTTTTATTACGTTTCACTTCTGAATTTCAACCGTAATATTTTGGCATGCATTCTGGAAATGTTAGCTTTCTTGGTCGTTAAAAAATCGTTCAAAACTTAATGTTGATGAAGATGTCAAAATTCATAACAGTGTCAGAGAAATATTAGTGCAGAATGAAATTTCTTATTTGCCTTGAGTATATGCTAAGTGGAATAAACTGTCCCGTATGCTTCGCGTGGAGAATTTCACCAGAAAAAGTATTGTTTTCGATTTTTCCTGATTCCAAATATCAATATTAGAAATAAATATAAACTCGAATTGGAGTTTATACCACTAATATAACTACAGGCATTCATATAAGAGAAGCAGGGAGCATCCTCTAATATTATCAGTTGAAGATTTGCTTGACAAAACCGTAAAGCAGTTTGAAGTAAATATGTTTGAAGTAAAAGCTTAGTTCTCTGGCAGTCCAAGAAAGCAGCAGTGTAATCGTCATGCTGAGATATAGCATGCCGAAGAGGATGAAGTGTACTCCTACTCATACGTCAGGGTATTTATCCTCAACGAAACTAATTTACTTTCCACTTCCATTTACTGCCGGTCTGGTTGGCCGAGTGGGTAACCTACCCGCTCTCCAGCCAAGAGGGTGTGGGTTCTAATCCAGCCATGGATATTTTTGATTGTCCTGCTAACTCTGTGTGAAAAGTCCATCTGCGACACTACCACTTATTCTAGGAGAAGACGTCACTCCCAAAACCGTATGAGGTACGGGAGTGACCGTTGGGCATGCAGTGACGTCACATGTGAATGATAACTAACTTTCCTTTATTGAGTCACCGAACCAAATGCCATGATGGGTCAAACAAAGAAAAACAGTCCCAACGTGTTTTTGTTCATGCAGACAAGGAAGCGAAAACTTACTGGAAGATCTCTGGGATGTTTCGTGTGTATCTTGAAATACCAGCTGGGCTACAATTTTACAATTCTACAATTCTTGCGCTATTAGGAGAAGAAGAAGTGCACGCGCCACATTATGAAAGGCAGTAAAATAAAAGTGGTTACGGTCACTTCCGTGGGCAGCACAAAAAGAAATCTCCGAGTTAGAAACGGATAAAAGATGGCATGCGAAGAGCTGGAAGGGAGGAATGCATCGTCCTACTCAATTTCTAAACAAAACGAGGCTGTTTTTCCAGCAAACATTTATTTCCCCAATTAAAATTACTCTTTCATGGCGCGCTGTGGCTGGTTTCACCAGAACTCTTTCTGGGGAACGGAAAAGGCACGTTCAGTGAGGAGCTTCACTGAGAAAAGCAAGGGGATCAACCCGGCTATTCCTGTAGGTGATGATGTACTTCATTAACGAACAATGGCAGATGGTGTTCCGGCAACAAGGTTTGACGAAGCCATCCTTGCCGTGTGTGTATGTGGTGGTTCTGTGAATTAGCGCATATTTCCTACGTTTCGACGAAGCGTTTAAGTTCCTTCGATTGTGCACAACAAAGTTCCCTTCTAAAAAGTGCGTTCGTTTGCCAGCTAAAATAAGATGGCTTCGTTAAATGAGCGCAGATTTTTCCAGACAGCAACAGACGAACACCACTCTTGCTGTCCGCCCATTTTGGAGGAGGCGCTTTCCATAATTCCTTTCGCTGGGGAATCATCGAAGCTCGAATTGGAACCTGAGTTCGATTTAATTTGTTCGTGAGAAGGTTTTATTGTGACAGATGTCGGCGAGCCGAACTCGACGTCCCGAACGCCCCTTAACAACGCTGAGGGAGTTTATTAAATTATCGCTTTAATCTTTCTGTCCGTCTGAGTGACACACGTGCATTAGTTATAGCACTTATTTCTGCGATAACCCTCCTCTGGGGTAACATCTGAGCCGTACATTTTGTCGCGATAAACATCCCCACGAACAGCCCTTTAATTCCGGTCCAGAAATAGGCTCTTTCGGAGTTTCGTAGCCGGAATCCACTTTTGCCTTAAGGGATTACGTCGTGCTGGGCCCTAATTAGCAATTTCGCTAATGGCAGGTGAAATGGGCGCATTAAACTCGCGCGGCAACTTTGTCTTCAGCTAATTATCGATAAGATGCTCGACTGTGATCTCCTTCGAGCGACTTTCGAGCACATTTATTTCCATTTCTAGGATTAGAAAACTTTCGGTGACTCCGCTCGGAAGGGAAAAACAAAGCAATAATTAGAGGCTTTTACACGCCAGCGGATTACTCGACTCATCAGCGCTGCCTCTTCTTAAACAGCTCATCGCTCTTTTATTGGATTGTGAGGCTTCAGAAACAAAGTACCCTTCTTATCGTCACCTGAAAGAACACCGCTTCCACTGATCTACGGGAAGGGAGGAAGGGGAAGTGCCGATTGATATTCTTGAGACCCTTTTTCTCCCTAAAGTAAAGCGTCAGAAGCGCTGTTTATTTCGCTCAAGGCATTTCATCTGGCGATTCTCTGCATGGTCTTATCAGAATAAATGCCAATGAACACGCGACATGTGTGCAAACAGTAGCGAATCTGACTAAAACTATTTCTTAGGTCTGTACCAGGAACTTCTTGCGCTTATAATTTTCAGGTTTCAATCTTCTCTTCGAATCGACATACGGCAATAAATTTTCTCCGCACGGATCGCCGAAAAAGTAATTAGTTCTTTAACCAATTAAATAATCTCATTTGCGGATGTTAATAAGAGAAAAACATCTGCGCTTTGCTGGAGTGCATAATAGAAGCAGAAAAAGAGAAAAAAATTAAGGAGGAAATAAAAGAAAGTTAAGGGCAAGGAAACATCACCTTCGTCAGAAGGAAAGCACGCAGGGTGTTTGAATTCCACGAATCAAGTTTAATTAGGCGCAAAATGTTAACAACTGCCTTCATGGCTCCCTGCAGACAGCTCCCTCGCTGTTTCTGATGCAGCAGTCGCCCCTTTCGCACAGCAGACCGAGGAGGAGTTTTTGCTTTAATCCTGCAGCACATCGTGTAGCGCAATGAGTTTGATCGTTTTTTCATTGCGGAAAATCATTAATCAAACTTTTAATTTGTTTTTTGTCCTCGGGTTGCTGATAAAAAGGTGAGCATTAATTCCTGGTGGTCGAAGGAAGCGGAGATTTGTGGGAATTATTGAAGCGAGCAATGCGATTGCGAAAACTGATTCTAAAAACTCTTTTCGATACATAAACAACAGGATTAGCGTCAGGAAACATCGGATGCAGAAACGAAGGGTTGTATCGCCAATGTTAAGGTTTTCCGCTTAAATAATAAAAATAAATAACTGAAATAAAAAGTGTTCATTTTCACGAGGGTTTTACTCCTCTAGGAGTAAAATCCTCGCGCAGAATATTAGTGAAGGGACTTTGCAGCAGTTTCATGTGCCATTGTCTCTCTCTCTCTCTCTCTCTCTCTCTCTCTCTCTCTCTCTCTCTCTCTCTCTCCCCTTCCTCCTCCCTCTGGTAAGCTGCGTTCTGCTCTTAGAACTGCTTTTAGAACGGTAGCGAGGCGTCTTAGAAGGTGAGATTGCGCCCACCAAGTAGAAACAGTGGATGAAGGTTCTTCCACAAGTACACAGGAAAGTAGCCACGGACCATCGTTAGCGCAGATAAGCGAAGGAAACCAATTTTCACCGCTCGATGGAAGCGAGATCAGAACTGAGGATGACTCTAAATTACTATTTCACTCGCTTAAACTTCTTGGCTCATAATAAAGAATGTTGTTTGGGTTTCACTTGATGTTCCAATGCGCTAGACAACTACCAGAATTGCAGAACCGCACGCCGAGCCACGAGGCTGCATACAAGATGCCAAATTTCCACACGCCGTTTAGCAGTCGTCTCCAATGGAGGAGGCCCACTGCACTTAATTTGTAATTAATTTTCGCTTGTTATTCAGAAAGAGGCTTACACATTAGCTGCGAAATAATCGATTATGAATATTAAGCAATGCGATGATTCATGTGAAGTAATTGCCTGTACTTGTTTGGAATTAAGTTGATGAAAATGTTAAATGGACTGATTTTTGGCGGTTGAGTCAAGGAGAAAACGCAATGTTCCTTCTCTGATAAGCACTCATCTTTACTTGATTATTGTTAATCAATCAATTTAAACAACTATCTTTATTCGAAATTCCATCTCTGTTAATAGCATTACTAACATAAAAATGAAAACATTTGAAAATATCAATTTATATTTCGAATATCACAATGTATATATAATGACTGTATAGAAGTCGCATTGCTACACAGAGTCAAACTTCATACAAGACTTCGAGATTAGTCTAGGTGAGATCAGAAGTGATAAGGTTCTCATAATTGGAGATATGAATATTGACGTGCTGAGGAATAGGCTCCTCTCGAGATTATCTAGATTTACTTGTCTTGGATGGGCTTGAACATCGTATTAATGTCCGCAAGAGAGAACTGAATGGTTGTAGAATGCACCTAGATCATGTATTCGGGAAAACTTTAAGCGGAAACAAAATCCAAGCAGCAGTTCTGCACCACCCTCTCGCGTATCACCTCCCAATCGGTATTAAAGTGCACTTGCAAGTACTGCACAGAGATAGTACAACCGAAAACATTCCCTGCACAACAATTTACTAAGAGTATTGAAACATAGCTTGAGCACTACCTCTTGGGACGAGATAACGAAGGAAACAAATATTGATACCTCGTATCATAAATTTATTCCGATTATTAAACAATAAAATACAAGACTCGATTAAAGTTAAAATAATAGAATAAATAAAAGAAACAAAGTCCTGGATTACACAGGAAATCAGACACTACATAAAAATTAGAGACAAAGTGTATAAAAAGTATATAAAGTGTATAAAAAGTGTATAAAGTGTATAAAGGTTTAAAAAATACCCGCACAATCAATATTATAAACACATCTTCAAGCTCTATAGAAATCTAATGCATTATAAACTAAAAGAAAGTAAACACGAATACTACAGAAATGAATTCCTAAAGTGCAGGAAACTCCAGAAAATAATGAAATACATTTTGGAAAATTATGGAGACAACTACCGTGTTTGAGTAAAACTTTAGTTTACTATAAACCAAAATCAACACTCGACGTTTCGATCTTTATATCAAGATCATCTTCTGGAGCATATGCACTATATACAGAGAAACAAGCTGCACTACAGTCTACATGGTTTGCTAAAGTTACTGACCAACCGTTACAACAGCTATTGGCCTGACCTTAACGGTTGGTCAGTAACTTTAGCAAACCATGTAGACTGTAGTGCAGCTTGTTTCTCTGTATATAGTGTATATGCTCCAGAAGATGATCTTGATATAAAGATCGATTTTGTTTTATAGTAATTTTGGTTTATAGTAAATTAAAGTTTTACTCAAACACGGTAGTTGTTTCCATAATTTTCCAAAATGTATTCTGATCACCGTGTAAGCATAAAAAAAAAAAAGGAGAAAACAATGAAAGTTTTTGAAGAAATTAATCGGCAAACATATACACAAACAAACCTTCCCATGCTTAAAGATATCGACAAGAATAGAGAAAATGGAGACCGAGGATTACCCGAAGAATTCAATAATCACTTTGCCGGGGTCAGTGAAAGCATTCTGAAAAATTTTAAACCCAACCCCTGTGAATTTTACTCCCAAGAGAATAGATAACTCCATATATCTTTTTACCACTTGTGGAAATGAAATGAAAAACAATCTAGCCTAAAAATAAGCAAAACTTCAGGATAGGAAGATATTAACACTGCATTAATATTCCAAATGCACATTATGGAACCCCATTAAGGTACATTTTTTAACTTATCACTGATGATAGTGATAAGTTAAAAGTACATAGTTGTACTTATTTACAAAAAAGGAAACAAACGTCCAGGTCTTTTCCAAAATATATTGGAAAAAAATGGTAACGATTAGACATTAATTTTTTTGGAAAAAAAACAACTTCTCAAAGAGTCAATTTGGGTTCAGGTAAAACGTTTGCACAAAACATGCTGTGTCGAACCTTACACACACAGTTTATACCTCCTTCGATGAACATAAACTAATATTAGTTTATGTTCAGCTTCAAAAATTAGAAGTCACAGGAATAGGAGGTACTGCCCTAAACTGGTTCCAAAATTACTGAAATGTTAGATCACGAAGTGAAAAATAAACAATGCAATATATATGCGACACATGCTTCCATATAATCCCAAATTCAAACAGCAAACGGACTCGAAGTTAAGAACCAAAAACAGGAGAGCTGTCTCAGTTTCGTGAGACAGCCCTCCTGTTTTCTCAGCTCTAATCAGAACAAACTACATTGTGTTCGCTGCAGTGGTTCCCTCTGCATTAGAATGAAAAAAATCTCTCAAGAGTGGAAAAGGGCATAATCACCGCATGTTGTATATTTGTTTTTAAGATTACTCGCTTTATAGATTATTATTATTATTATTATTATTATTTTAATTATGTTATATTATATTATTACATTATATTACACAGAGCCACTGCAAACAATAAAACAGAGCTTTGCTTGTGACCACAAATCCCTCAAACAGTTGGCGAACAACTTTAATCAGCAATTCGTGAACTCCGTCCAAAAACTACAAGAAACAACCTTTCCTCATACGATTCCCCACAGTAACAAAAGAAGAACTATCACTGGCAATTCAACAAATTAACCCTAACAAAGGACCAGGGATAGACGGAATCAGACCAAAAGACATCAAGAAACACAAAACCAATCTATGTCCAGTTATACAAAAACTGTTAAATAAAATCTTCGAAACGGGACACATACCTGAAAATCTAAAGACTGCATTAATCACATCCATACACAAACATGGAAAAAGAAACAGTATAAGTAATTACAGACCCATCGCCACGTTTTCTGTAATCGACCAAATCATGCATCACAAACTCTCCATATACGTTGAAAATTTTCAAATCATACCCTAAACACAATATGGCTTTCAAAAAAATAAAGGAACAGCAACACTCCTGGAAGATTTCACAGACCTAATAAACGCTGCATTGGATAAAAATAGAATAACATTAGTCGTATGCATTGACCTAACAAAAGCATTTGAAACACTAACACACAAAACCTTGTTAACGAACCTAACCCATATAGGAATTGGAGGTCGTCTACTCCAGTGGTTTAAAGCACGCATGAAAAACAGGAAGCACACCACACGTATAGGATCAGCGTACAGCAAAGAGGTACATGTAACCTGTGGAGTACCACAAGGAGCTGTCATATTTCCCATTCTATTTAACATATACACACACGACATAATCCACCTTCCTCTAAAATCTAAAATCTTCCAGTACGCAGGACACGGACATAGTGTCCATTCACAACAACGCAAATATCGCTTACACAAATATGTAACACAACATCAATCAAGTCACTAACTGGTTAACTGAAAACGGCATATAAACTCTGGAAAAACAAAGCTAATGATATTCAAAAACCCCCAAACCCAGCCCATAGAAACTAAACATCTCGCTATCCAACATTCATCCTCCTATACGCAAAGTACAGAACCTAAAACCACAACCACCACACAGGTGAAAACAACACGCTATCTGAGACTTCACTTCAATGCTGATCAAAGTTGGAATAGCCATACAAACTACCTACGTACCAAGCTTATAGCAAGTAAACTATACAGATTAAAAGACATTGCCCCATCCCACATAAAAATACTAATCTATAAAGCATTATGTGAAAACATTTTAAGATATGCAATCACATCATATTCATTCTGCGCAGACTATAGACTTAACAGGTTACAATGGTTGCATGACAAAATGGTTAAACTGATATTCTGGGAACAACCCACTCTTATGCAGGCAACACGGACAGAACACAAATTATTTAAGGTGAAACACTTATGCCACAAGACAGTCATGTTAAAACATTACTACAGCCCAACCTACGGAGTAACCAGAACAACATATCAAATAACAAGACCACAGTCAACAAACTACGTAACATATAAGTACAACAATCAACACGGCAAAGCCACCCGAAACTTCTACGTAACTGACATGATAAACAAACTACCTTTTGCCGACAGAAGAAACGTAGGAACATACAGAGAGCTGAAACAGGCGCTGTATAAATATTATAGCGAGAATGAAAATTAGAGAAATTCCTGTTTCTCTCTCTATCACACACACACACACACACACACACACACACACACACACACACACACACACACACACACACACACACACACACACACACACACACACACAGACAAACCAACACTAACAAACACACCATATCTAAATCCAACCCTACTTGCAAACAAAAAAAAAAGTTAAACTGTAACTTTATTTTTTGCAATAGCAGTCGAAGCCTTCCAAGCACGTACCAACAACAGTAAAATCAACATCTGGCTTGCGACCAGTATAGGAATATAACCACGAAAATCACCGCCATCTATTATCTTCCTGAGATAAGCTCTGCAAAGCTTCGAGGGAAGAAATCAGAAATGCCTCCCAAATTATTATTATTATTATATTAGTTATTCACTAAAAAAAACAAATTCTGTATAATCGTCACCGTTAATATTAGAACATGTGTTGTAAATGCATAATACAGAGTCAAAAAGTGTTATTAAATTTATTAACTGAAATCCAATAGAAAAATTTTGTAAAATTATACTCAAGATAATTATCGTACATATATGTGTAAATATTCTAGCAATGAATAAAAATATTATTATTATTATTATTATTATTATTATTATTATTATTATTATTAGGATTAGCACGCAGCAAAGAGGTACATGTAACCTGTGGAGTACCGCAAGGAGCTGTCCTATCTCCCATTCTATTTAACATATACACACACAACATAAGCCAACTCCCCCTAAAAAGTAAAATCTTGCAGTATGCAGACGACACTGCCATAGTATCCATTCACAACACTGCAAAAATCGCTTACAAAAATATGCAACACGATATCAATCAAATCATTAACTGGTTAACCGAAAACGGCATATATATAAACCCTGGAAAAACAAAGCTAATGATATTCAAAAACCCCCAAACCCTGCCCATAGAAACTAAATATCTCACTATCAAACATTCATCCTCCTATACACAAAGTGCAGAACCTAAAATCACAACCATCACACAGGTGAAAACAACACGCTACCTTGGACTTCACTTCGATGCAGATCAAAGTTGGAATAGCCATACAAACTACCTATATACCAAGCTTAGGATAATAGCAAGTAAACTATACAGATTAAAAGACATTGCCCCAACCCACATAAAAATACTAATCTATAAAGCATTATGTGAAAACATTTTAAGATATGCAATCACATCATACGCATTCTGCGCAGACTACAGACTTAACAGGCTACAATGGTTGCAAGATAAAATGATAAAACTGATATTCTGGGAACAACCCACTCTTATGCAGGCAACACGGACAGAACACAAATTATTTAAGGTGAAACACTTATGCCACTAGACAGTCATGTTAAAACACTACTACAGCCCAACATATAGAGTAACCAGAACAATATATTAAATAACAAGACCACAGTCAACAAACTACATAACATATAAGTACAACAATCATACCGCAAAGCCACCCGAAACTTCTACGTACCTGACATGATAAACACACTGCCGTTCGACAACAGAAACCTAGGAACATACAGAGAGCTGAAACAGGCACTATATAAATATTATAGCGAGAATGAAAATTAGAGCAATTCCTGTTTCTCTCTCCCCACCACACATACACACACACACAAACCACGACAACCCCCCCTCTCAAAAAACTACCACTACAAGAACACAAAGAAGCAAACACACCATGTCTAAATCCAACCCTATTTGCACAAAAAAAAAAAATTCAAACTGTAATAGCAGTCAAAGTCTTTCAAACACGTACTAACAAACAGTAAAAACAACACTTGGCTTGTGACCACTATAGGAACACAACCATGAAACCACCACCCTCTGTCATCTATTATCTTCCTCAGATAAGCTCTGCTAAGCTTCGAGGAAGAAAATTACTAACTTGCAAGTATCTGCTATACACACTTGTAATGCGTTATAAATATTATATACATATAATTACTACAGCAACTATGTATGCAATTCAGCTGAGACAAAAAAAAAAAAAAAAAAAAAAATTCTGTATAATCCTTATTGTAAATACTGTAAATATTATTATTGTATGTAACTTATACTGAGACATAATAAAATGTAAAAAAAAAAAATTATTATTATTATTATTGAATTGTGTGTTTATGCTGCATTACTGCATTGTATCGTGAATTGTGTGCACATTGGTGCCAATCCATATTTAGCTAGTTTAAAAAAATGTATATTCATATTTATAAAATGTACTCTGCATTTTGTATATCGAATTTTCGTACTATACAGAAGAGATAATGTTTTTCATTGTGTGTGTGCAGATACTCTGTGTGATAGTAAACCTTATCATTTTCATTGTAAAAACAAATAAGTCGTTTATAAAAAAAAAAAAAAAAAAAATTATTATTATTATTATTATCATAATATTCTAAACTCAAAAATTCTGTATAAACCTTATTGTAAATATTGTAAATATTATTATTGTATGTAATTTATACTGAGACAAAATAAAATGTTTAAAAAAAAATATTATTATTATTATTATTATTATTATTATTATTATTATTATTATTATTATTATTATTATTATTATTATTAGGTGATATTAATTCCGAATGGCATCCTTTGATGTACGCTGAATTACAAGATTGTATTGTTTATACTATATTACTTATCACAGTTTGGAAAATATGCAATAAAAATGGTAAAATATTAAAAATATTTATTATTATTATTATTATTATTATTATTATTATTATTATTATTATTATTATTATTATTATTATTATAGAGAGGGCGCTTTAGCAGCAAGCAGTCGCAAACACGCTATTTCGATGCTCCCATATTTTAAGTTGCAAAGTAGATCTATTCTTGTGAATTAAAATTTAAAGTACATCAGTGAACTCCTTTCTTCAAGACGAATATATAGATGTAAAAACTGTAATTATCTGTGAAGTAATAAGTAAAATATAAGTATTCAAAGTTCGAATTATACGTTGGTCAACTACACGAGAAGAGAACAAAGGAAGTCGCCATATTAGAAAATACAGCAAGATCGTCAAACAAGAAATATGAAGTGCTACAAATGTCAAGAAGACCTAACAGGGGAAGAAAACCACGTAACATGTAGGAACTGCCAAAGAAACATGCATTTTTTATGTTCAGGATTGTCTGAGACTACTTGGCAGCGAAAATCAAACAAGAATCGTGACGAGTGGAAGTGTCCCCATTGCAGAGACAACAAAGGAACGTCGCCTTCGACTGCAGGCGGAAAACAGCCAACGCAGAAAACAACCGCAGCCAGTAAACAGCTATCAACAACAGAGGGAATTAAAAACAAAGAAAACAACAACTGAAACCCAGGTGAGCAATCTTTAAATGCATTACTTGAAAATAGATTACAAAACCTAAAAGACTGTTTAATCGATTTTGTTGGAGAACTATTTAAAAAACATACCGCACAAATTACAGAAAAAATTCAACCAATACGAGGAATTTATTAAATTTAATAATAACTCGATAGAAGGTATGTTACAGACCGTTAGAGAAATTAAAAACTGCGTCAAAGAGCTAACTGAAAGACAGCATAATTTAATTCAAGAGACAATGGACATAAGGCAAGAACTAAACTCTCTAAAGCAACAGTACGAACTCTCAAACCAACAGCAGCACAAAAATGACCTCGTCATAAATGGTCTCCCAGAAATAGCTACGGAACATCTAAGAGACACCGTAATACAACTAAACCAAAAAATCGGCTCTCCCATTGAATCAAGAGTCATCCAGTCAGTGCATCGGTTACCACAAAAAAGGAAAAGAGAAAATAACACCCGCCGTAGTGCGACTCACCAACAGCCTAACAAAAACTACACTTATAAAAGCAAGCAGGATTAAAAATCCAGTAGTCAAAGATGTGAAAGGAGACCACGACATATACTTGTCTGAATACCTTACTCCACACTATCAGAAAATATTCTACCAAGCAAGGAAAGTAAAAACAGAAAACAATTACCAGTTTATATGGATAAGAGACAGCAAAATATTCCTTAGAAAGACACAAGACGCAAAACCAATCGAAATAAAATCCGTAGATGACCTCAACAGGCTGTCACATTGAAAGGAATATTGAAAACTCGTAAAGAAGGAACAGCACACCAACCACCATGAATGCACACCATTAAGCAGACGTAATCACCCCCCGGAACATGATAATTGCCACATTCTGAAATCAATATCAGAATGGAAACAACTGACAATCCCCAAAAAAGGACTATCTATTCTCCATATCAACATCAGAAGCATTCAAAAATACTGGCGCTGACCCTGCAAGCTTATCTGAAGGAAGATATAGACGAAATAGACATTTTAATACTGACTGAAGTATCTACGACAAACGAAGAGGCATCCACCTACCAAATGCCACATTTCTAACAACACAAACACTGCAGACAAACAAAACGAGGCGGAGGTATAATAATATTTACCAAACATAAGCTAGAAGTAACAGAAATAAACTATAAATTAGAATACGCAGAAAACATATGCATCGAAATTAAAAACATCAAACAAGAAAACTCCCTGATATTAAACGCAATATACAGACCACCCAACTTAAGCACCACAAAATTCCTAGAACTAAACAGATGGCTTTCAGCCACGAACGTGGGCACCTCAAAATACTTGATAATAATAGGAGACATTAATATAAACATTAGGAACATAAATAACAATACAGAACAATACCTAGACCTATTATCGGCATATAACATAACCCCATCCATACAGTCTTCTAGTATACACTAGAAGAGATAGTCGGAAACACAACAACTTCAACCTGCATTGATCATATAAATATAAGGGCCCCCTCCAAACAGCCACACAGCAGCCGTCATAACATCCAAACTAGCAGACCATTATTTCACAGCATTGCAGCTACACACTGAACCAGAACCAATAAAATTACTGAGACTACAAAACAGTATCATAGCATTGTAAACGAAGCAATAGTGAACGATGAAATCAGAAAAACAGACTGGATGCAGATAGCATCTCTAGACTCTGCTGAAGCTGTATATAATAATCTTAAACTTGCATTTAACAAAATATATAACAAAGCATTAACAAAAATAAAAATACGCCCCCAAACGAAACAAAATCCATGGATAACAGACAACATACTAACAGACATACAAAGAAAAGATGCCCTATGGAAACAACTTAAGAAGTCGCCAAACAATATCGCTTTAAAAGCTGAATACAAAAGAAAACGGAATCTCCTAACAACCCAGATTAGAACGGCAAAAAGAAACTATTACAGTAACAAATTAACAACAGCGCAGAATGACATAAAGGAAACCTGGCACCTGATTAATGAAATGCTGGACAATATACACAGAACCACTGCCTCAGAAACAATAAAACACAGCTTTGCCTGCGACCCCAAATCCCTCAAACAGGTGGCAAACAACTTTAATCAGCACTTCGTGAACTCTGTCCAAAAGCTACAAGAAACAACCTTTCCTCACACAAACGAACATTCT
This sequence comes from Typopeltis vanoorti, assembly GCF_054136105.1. NCBI lineage: Eukaryota > Metazoa > Arthropoda > Arachnida > Uropygi > Thelyphonidae > Typopeltis > Typopeltis vanoorti. The sequence goes on along the minus strand of NC_143571.1, from coordinate 93,640,260 downwards.
CCACTAGGTCCACGAGCAACCCAGTCGATGTGGTTCTCCACAGTAACAAAAGAAGAACTATCACTGGCAATTCAACAAATTAATCCTAACAAAGGACCGGCGATAGACGGAATCAGACCAAAAGACATCAAGAAACACTCAACCGACCTATTTCCAGTTATACAAAAACTGTTAAATAAAATCTTCGAAACGGGACACATACCTGAAACACTGAAGACTGCATTAATCACACCCATACACAAACAGGGAAAAAGAAGCATAATAAGTAATTACAGACCTATCGCCACGCTGCCTGTAATCAACCAAATCATGGAGCGCACTGTACATCAGAAACTCTCCACATACGTTGAAAAATTTCAAATCATACCCAAAACACAATATGGCTTTCAAAAAAATAAAGGAACAGCAACACCTCCTGGAAGATTTCACAGATCTAATAAACGCTGCATTGGATAAAAACATAATAACATTAGTGGTCTTCATTGACCTAACAAAAGCATTTGACACACTAACACATAAAACCTTGTTAACGAAACTTACCCATATCGGAATTGGAGGTCGTCTACTCCAGTGGTTTAAAGCATACACGAAAAACAGAAAGCATGTCACACGTATAGGGTCAGCACACAGCAAAGAGGTACATGTAACCTGTGGAGTACCGCAAGGAGCTGTCCTATCTCCCATTCTATTTAACGTATACACACACGACATAAGCCTACTCCCCCTAAAAAGTAAAATCTTCCAGTATGCAGACGACACTGCCATAGTATCCATTCACAACAATGTAAATATCGCTTACAAAAATATGCAACACGACATCAATCAAATCACTAACTGGTTAACCGAAAACGGCATATATATAAACCCTGGAAAAACAAAGCTAATGATATTCAAAACTCCCAAACCCTGCCCATAGAAACTAAATATCTCACTATCAAACATTCATCCTCCTATACACAAAGTGCAGAACCTAAAATCACAACCATCACACAGGTGAAAACAACACGCTATCTTGGACTTCACTTCGATGCAGATCAAAGTTGGAATAGCCATACAAACTATCTACATACCAAGCTTAGGATAATAGCAAGCAAACTATACAGATTAAAAGACATTGCCCCAACCCACATAAAAATACTAATCTATAAAGCATTATGTGAAAACATTTTAAGATATGCAATCACATCATACGCATTCTGCGCAGACTACAGACTTAACAGGCTACAATGGTTGCAAGATAAAATGATAAAACTGATATTCTGGGAACAACCCACTCTTATGCAGAAAGCACGGACAAAACACAAAATATTCAAGGTGAAACACTTACGCCACTACACAGTCATGTTAAAACACTACTACAGCCCAACATATAGAGTAACCAGAACAACATATCAAATAACAAGACCATAATCAACAAACTACATAACATATAAGTACAACAATCAATACGGCAAAGCCACCCGAAACTTCTACGTACCTGACATGATAAACAAACTGCCTTTCAACAACTGAAACCTAGGAACATACAGAGAGCTGAAACAGGCACTATATAAATATTATAGCGAGAATGAAAATTAGAGCAATTCCTGTCTCTCTCTCCCCCACCACACATGCACACACACACACACACACACACACACACACACACACACACACACACACACACACACACACACACACACACACACACACACAAACCTATGACAATCCCCCCCCCTCTCAAAAACTATCACTACAAGAACACAAAGAAACAAACACACCATGTCTAAATCCAACCCTATTTGCACAAAAATAAAAAAAATAAAAAAATAAATAAAAGTTAAACTGTAATAGCAGTCGAAGTCTTTCAAGCACGTACCAACAAACAGTAAAATCAACACCTGGCTTGTGACTAGTATAGGAACACAACCATGAAATCACCACCCTCTGTCATCTATTATCTTCCTCAGATAAGCTCTGCTAAGCTTCGAGGAAGAAATTACTAACTTGCAAGAATCTGTCATACACACTTGTAATGCGTTATAAATATTATATATATATATAATTACTACAGCAACTATGTATGCAATTCATCTGAGATAAAAAAAAGAAAAGAAAAAGAAAAAATTATTACTATTATACTCAAGATAACTATTGCATATATGTATGTGTAAATATTTTAGCAGTGAACAAAAATATTATTTATTTAAAAAAAAATTATTATAATTTAAAAATATTAATAACTCGCCAGTATTTGTTATTCACAATTGTAATGTATTATAAATATTATGTATATATATATATATATATATATATATATATATATATATATATATATATACGTGTAAATAAAACTATTGTTGTATCTAAAAAAAAATTATTATTATTATTATTATTATTATTATTATTATTATTATTATTATTATTATTATTATTTCTTCACTATCATATTATAACTTCACTATCATACACACAAACATAAGAAGTATAAAAAAACACTGGCTAACATTGATAACACAGCTCAATTATACCATGATAAACATAGATGCGCTAATACTGACCGAAGTTGCAATAAACGACACAGAAATTTACGCATACAACATAAATAATTATCAAACCTATGACTTATGTAGACCAAACAAAAGAGGAGGTGGAATTGTGGCATTTATCAAAGAAAAATACAATGTGACAGAAAAACAAACTCACTTCGAACATGCGGAAGCACTAATTTTAGAACTCACAAATAGCCACAATAGTATCAAATACGCAATAAACACAATATACAGACCCCCAGATAATAATCCACTGAGTTTTCTTCACGAGTTAGAAACATGGCTAAGCGGCATCGAACCGCGTACAACACACACACAGGCTCATCCTAATAGGAGACATTAACATAAATACTCTAGACCACGCTTCTTCAACCACTAACATATCTTGATATACTAAGTCAGTACAACATAAACCCTACCATTAACCAACAAGAGAAGAAATACTCAATAACTCACTAACACAATCATGCATTGATCATATCAACATACGGGCTCCCATCCATACATATACATCATCAGTAATTAACGATCACTACTTTGTCTCAACTTCGTTTTATTACGTTTCCTACCCCCCCTCCCACCACCACAAAAGTCGACAAAACTCGATCATACTAAAGAGCATTGTCGATAACCAAGTAAAAAATATAGACTGGAATTTCCTACTTAAAATAAACGATCCTGTAACATTATACGAGAATTTTCAACTAATGTTCACAGAAATATACAAAAAAGCAACAAAACTTACACCAACGAGGCGACAAACAGACAGCAACCCATGGATAAATGACGACATACTAAATACTATTACTGAAAAAGAAAATCTATGAAAAAAACTTAAAAAGTCACCTAGTAACACACATTTACAAACCTTATACAAAAACAGAAGAAATAAACTAACAACAAAAATTCGTAGGGCAAAAAGACGATACTACTTCCAAAAATTAATGGAATATAACAACAACATTAAGCAATCATGGGCTATACTCAACGAATTAATAACCCGAAAAAAGAAAACTTCAGCACAAGATTTTATTGCAAAAAGCTTCGGTCAGGACACAAACCAAGAGGAACTTGCAGACTCATTCAACCATGCTTTCACAAACAACATCACACAACTCAAAAAAGACAAACTACTAACGATCAACAAAAAACTACCGACACAAAGTCAACAAAAAACGACGTATTTTCCACCCATAACAAAACAAGAACTGAAAGAAGCAATCCTACAACTAAAACCAAAGACCACTCCAGGAATAGACAAAATAAGACTCACAGACCTTATAACACATTTTGAACAAATAAATCCAATACTTTTGAAACTCGTGAACATAATATTCGACACAGGCATTATTTCAGAACAACAAAAAAACTGCAGTAATTACGCCAATATACAAACACGGCAAAAGAAACGATACTCAGTACTACAGACCAATAGCTACACTACCAGTCATCTCAAAAATTCTAGAAAAAATAACACACACCAGACTACAGAACTATTTACAGAAGTACAACATCATCTCACAAAACCAATACGGATTTCAGAAAACAAAAAGCACCGTTACTTTATTAGAAGACATCGCCGACACAATAAACAAAGCTTTCGACAAAAACAAGTACGCCGTCCTCATACTGCTGGACCTAACCAAAGCATTTGACACACTTGAACATGACATACTACTCACCAAACTATACTCAATAGGTATAAGAAGAACACTGCATACATGGTTCAAGAACTACCTCTCAAACAGAACACAAGTAACAAAAATAGGTACATGTCACAGTCGGAGTATACAAGTAAAACACGGTGTACCTCAAAGTGCCATATTATCACCCACTCTATTCAACATATACATTAACGATGTTCATAACATACCCATAAGAAGTCAAATATTTCAATACGCAGATGACATTGCACTACTAGCAATCCACACAGACATTAACACAGCTCTCTGCAAATCACAACAAGACCTAAACAAAATCACGACATACTTCCACCAAAACGCAATTCTAATCAACGGCACCAAAACACAGATGTTGATAATACACAACCCAAGAATCATACGCCCTACATCACTATTGATACATTGTCACACATATTGCTGCATCAACAGCAAAAACACCTGCCAATGTTCCGAAATCAAACCTGTAACACACGCAAAATACCTCGATCTCTATATAGATTCCCACCTTAAATGGACAAAACATATAGAATACCTACACACTAAACTCCGGATCATCGCAGCAAAACTCTTCCAAGTTAAAGATATTCTTCCACCCAACATAAAAAAAACTCCTATGTCACGGTATCTGCGAATCCCTACTCAGATACGGAATAACAGACTATGCAAATACATCAAACAGCCACCTAACAAAATTAGAAACACTACACAGGAAAATCGTGTCAACAGTGATCTGGACACCTTTCATGCAACAATCAATATCCGACAAGCACATGGCGATACACAAAATTCTGAGCATTAAAAACCTGAAACACTACATGACATTAACAAGGAATTATTTCAACATCACCTACAAGAGACACATATTGTATAACACGAACTACAACAACTCTCTACATCCCCACACCCTTCATCAACTCATACGGCTCTTTTGTGAGATCACATCAGATACCCACGCAACTCTACAACCTACCAAGATAACTACAGAACATTAAAAAACGAACTCTGGAAAATATACCAACAAAGTTAAGAAACCATTAACACTAATATACACATCGCAAATCACTAGCATCCAATGCCTACATCCCATACATAAACAGTAGCAACAACACAAATAGTGAAGCCAAATCCCACTCTCTTCATAAAACTAACCCAAGCTTCGAAGTAGGTGGGATTAACTTGCCTCACTCATCTACAAGTAATCCTTATAAGCAGATGCAGAAATTTGTATGAATAATCACTCTTTATCAAACTTTAAAAATAAAAAAATAAAAAAAATATATAAATAAAAATTAATGAGAAATAATAAATGTAATTATTACTATTATTAATTGTTATTATTACAAATAAGAAATAATAAAATGTTAAATTTTTTTAAATTTTAATTAATAATTAAAAACATCTGTAATAATCATCATTATGAATATTATAATAATATACGTTATAAACAGTTATTGTTATTATTATTATTTAAAAAAACTTTATGTACGAGAAAGTATTTGTTATGCATAATTGTGTTCATATAATGTCTGTAATTTATCTGAAAAAAAATGTAATTTTTATATTTTTCTTAATTTCTATAATTTTATAATGTAATTATTATATGTATGCAAGACATAATAAAGTGTTAAAAAAGTATTATTATTATTATTATTATTATTATTATTATTATTATTATTATTATTATTATTATTATTCTGTATACTCTGTATTCAAAAATTCTGTATAGTCTTTATTGTTAATATTAGAAGAACATGTGTTGTAAACAGATAATATAGAAGCAAAAAAGTATTATTAAAAATTTTAATTGAAATCCAATGTAGAAAATGCAGCACTTGGTGCTGAATTCTGTAAAATTATAAGTTGCAATGTCACTCAAGATGTTTATTGTATGTGTAAATATTTTAGCAATCAACAACAACAATCAATTATTATTATTATTATTATTATTACATCAGTAATTGTACTTTCGAATCGCTTAATGCATGGAAACAACACGCAGTACAAGCTAGAGGTCTTTCAATCTTGCATATTAACATCAGAAGCATCCGAAAATATTGGTTATTATTACAGGCTTATCTGAGGAATTACACTGATATTATTGATATATTAATTCTTGCAGAAGTATCCATAACTAATGACGAAGCGACTGCTTTCCAAATTCCAGGCTTCCAACAACATAGATCATGCCGCCAAACAAAAAGAGGGAGTGGAATATTAATATTTATCAAACAAAAATTAATAGCAAAAGAAACGGCCTATCAGTTTGCGCATGCTGAAACTCTCTGCCTCGAAATCATTAATACCACGAATACAGAGAATCAAATAATACTAAATGCTATTTACAACCCACCAAACCTAAACATGATAAAAGTTTTGCACGAACTCAATTGCTGGCTTTCACGCCAAGAAATATGCTCAACCGAATACCACATGATAATTGGCGACATATTGCAAACGAAAACCAGAACAATACTATACAATACCTAGACACGCTATCCATGTATAATCTAATACCAACAATAACATCATGTACTAGAGAAGAAATCTTCCGAAATACTGTCACTGCCTCCTGACTAGATCATATAAACGTCCGAGCACCACCAAACAGTTATTACACAGCATCAGTCATATAGTGCAAAGTAGCAGACCATTACTTCACCGCTCTAAACCTGCACACCAAGATAATATCCGTGCAATGTCCCACAGAAGAAAAGTGACAGAAAATAATAATAGACGAAGAAATAGTCAACCACGAAATAAGAAAAACAGACTGGGAACACCTGGCATCAGATTCAGCAGATATCTTATAAAACAACATTAAACACACACTGGAGGAAATATATAAGCAAGCTACGAAGAAAGTCAGAATACGTTCAAAACCAACACAAAATCCTTGAATAACACAAAAGCGTCCTTTCCATAGAAAGGACGCTCTGTGGAAAGAATTAAAACGATATTCATATAACACAGCTTTAAAAACTGAATATAAGATAAAAAGGAATCGTCTTACAACACAAATCAGAAATCAAAAAGAAGCTACTACAGAGACAAACTAACCTCTGCACAAAACAACATGAAACAAACCTGGCATCCGATCAATGAGATGCTAGATTCTGTTCCCAACACCACCGCCTCCGAAACCATAAAACACAGCCTCATGAAAGACGCAAAACCTATCCAACAACTAGTAAATGACTATAACCAATACTTATTGGTTACAGTCATTATGACTATAACCAATATTAATAGTAAATGACTATAACTCCATCCAAGAACTGCAGAGAAATATTCACCCAATCAAACAAAGAGACCCCCCCCAATTGGACCACAATCAAAACAGAGATTATGGTTCACAACCATAAAAGAAACAGAACTTCTCTCTGTAATACAACAAATCAAACCAAACAGAGGCCCAAAAATTGATGGTATAAGACCTAAGGATATCAAGAAACATGCAACTAGCTTAGGCCCTATCCTACTAAAATTAATAAATAAAATATTTAAAACAGGACAGATACCAAGTATGCTAAAGACCACCATAATCACACCTATATATAAACATGGAAAAAGAAATTTAATCAGCAATTACAGACCCATATGAACATTACCAATTATCAGTCTAAATAAGGAGCGGATCATACTGAAGAAACTCACAGCATACACAGAGACCTTTCGTATTATCCCCAAAACACAATATGGTTTTCAGAAAAATAAGGGAACAACATCTCTCTTGGAAGACTTTACAGACGTAATTAATACCAGAAAAAGGTATGTGTACATTTCTCTTCCTTATGCTACATATACTTTTTGGTAAACTTACATCTACAATGCCCTAAGAATCCGTGAGTAAATAGCCAGTGACATTTAAACAGGGGCACTCCTAAACTGAAGCAGGTAAAATAGCCGTAATTAAAATAGTAATTAATACCGCCTTAGACAAAAACAAAATTACCATGGTAGTCTTTATTGATCTAATTAAAGCATTCGATACACTCACACATTAAACCTTGTTAGAAAAGCTGAGGCATGTTGGAATAGACGGGCCACTTCACAGGTGGTTTACAAACTACCTTCAAAATAGAAAGCATATCACACGTATCGGGTCACACCGAAGCAAAGAGCTAACAGTAACCTGTGGAGTACCACAGGGAGCTGTACTCTCCCCAACTCTATTCAACATTGACACGCATGATATTCATCAGCTACCTCTCAAAGGTAAGATTTTCAATACGCAGACGATACAGCTATAATATCCATCCATAATAACGCAAGCATAGCCCAAACAAATATGAAACATGACATAAATCTGATCATAGACTGGCTCACAAAAACTTCCATACACCTAAACTCAGAAAAGACAAAATTAATCATATTCAGAAATGCACTGAGTCGACCAGTTGATAACAAATATATAACCATCCAAGATCCATTTTCCAACATAAAAAACACACAGAACAGCAAAACCATTACAATCACTCAGGGTGAAACAATACGATACCTTGGAATTTACTTTGATGCAGATATGAACTGGAATAGCCACATAAACCATCTAAACAACAAACTCCGAACAATAAGTGGCAAGCTCTACAGGTTAAAAGACATTGTTCCAACTCGGCTATAAACAATAAAATACAAAGCACTATGCCAAAGTATACTAAGATATGCTATAACAACGTATGCTTTCTGTGCACGCTACAAATTAAATAAATTAATGTCGCTAGAGTACAAAATGACAAAACTTATCTTTTGAGAACAAAGAGAAAATAACGATCTTATATACATTGCAATGTCAGATCACAAAATACTGACAGCAAAATATTCATGTCACTATGCAGCTTTGCTAAAACATTATTTCGATGCCAGCTACAGGACAGTCAGAAATAGATACCGTATAACACGACCACAGACAACTAATTATATTACATATAAATACAATAATCACACTAACTTAATGAAACACAATATATTCGTTCAGGCTTCCAGTTCAGCGACGCATTAATACATTCCAAGTTTGTGTGTGTGTGTGTGTGTGTGTGTGTGTGTGTGTGTGTGTGTGTGTGTGTGTGTGTGTGTGTGTGTGTGTGTGTGTGTGTGTGTGTGTGTGTGTGTGTGTGTGTGTGTGTGTGTGTGTGTGTGTGTGTGTGTGTGTGTGTGTGTGTGTGTGTGTGTGTGTGTGTGTGTGTGTGTGTGTGTGTGTGTGTGTGTGTGTGTGTGTGTGTGTGTGTGTGTGTGTGTGTGTGTGTGTGAGAGAGAGAGAGAGAGAGAGAGAGAGAGAGAGAGAGTGCGTGCGTGCACGCGAATTTATCAATCATAGATTTCGTAGCTTCCCAACACAGCAGACAAACCAATAAATAATTACCAACTGGTGTCATCCTCAGATAAGCTTACATATACGCTTCGAGGGTGAAAGCAGAGAAAGTAGTTCTCATCCAAGATGTATCATATTTAACCAAATGCATGTAATGTAGATATCACATGTAAACCAATGTATGTAATATAAGTATCAGATGTAAACCAATGTATGTAATGTAAGTATCAAATGTAAACAAATGTAAGTAATGTATCATATGTAATCAAATGTATGTAATGTATGTAATAACTGTAACAAATGTATGCAATGTAAAAAAAAAAGAAAATAATAAATAAAAAATGTAAATAATGAGTTTACACTGTATGTTTGTGAGAATTAGGAAAGATATTTTGATTGCATATGTGTAAATACTGTTGTATAATCACACCTTTTCAAACTTGAGGGAAAAAAATAGTAAACCCAACATGTAATATTATACACCTTATGTAACTTTGAACAATATAATTGTAAATTATTACTGTGATTGTTACTTTGAAAAAAGACTATGTTATCATCATTACTATTTAAATCTCATTATATGTAGCACAAAGTGATGAACCTTGTAAAATAATATACTGAATTGATGATCATTGTACATATGTAAATATCTGATAGATCATTAATAAAATAAAAAATAAATAAATAATACATTATTATGGATATTATTTCTGGGAAAACTCCCATGTTACTCCTATTTACAAACTATTATATTTACGGCTATTTTGCCTATTTCTGTTTAGGAGTGCCCCTGTTTAAATGTCACTGGCTTTTTACTCACGGATTCTTAGGGCATTGTAGATGTATATTTATTATATAGGGTGGGAAAGGGTGAAAGGGGTTTGAAAACAGCAACTGATTTTTAGAGGAGGGGGTTTTGAGAAAGGGGGTTGACCGGGTGCGGTCCATTTCGACTAAGAATCCGTTTGTAAAAAGCCAATGACATTTAATCAGGGGCTCTCCTAAACAGAAACAGTCAAAATAGCCGTAAATATAATAAATTTTATTATTATTATTATTATTATTATTATTATTATTATTATTATTATTATTATTATTATTATTATTATTATTACCAGCAACTCCAAGGAGTCCTTAGACTCATCGAGTGAGGCTCTAAACATCATATCAAGAACAACTATTCGGCATTCCCACAGCATCTATCATACTACTTTGCTTTGAATTTATTTACAGTCATGGCACCCACAACAAACTCTGGCAGCTCATTCCATTCATTCACCACTATCCAAGTAAAAAACCTAGTTCTAACACCCTTGCTAACTACACTCTTGTTCAGTTTCCATGTATGGCCCCTAGTTCTCCTATCACCAGACCTGTTTGGAAAAATATTTTCTAAATTAGTCTTGTAAAAACCCTTCAGTAATTTGAATGTCTCAATCATATCACCCCTTTTCCGCCTATCAACCAAGTTCTGTAACACACATATCTTCAACCTGTTCTCGTAATTTTCATTTCATAGACCAGCTATCATCTTGGTCACCCGCCTCTGGATCCTCTCAACTATCTCCCCATCAAGAAACCCAGGGGCCCAGATCTGGGCACAGTAGTCAACATGGAATCTTATCAAGGCTCCATAAAGAGGAACAATAACTTGCTTATCTCTGCGCTTCAAAATATTCTTTAGTAACCAAGTGATCTGATGAGCTGATTTAGCCGCGTTTTGCTATGTGCCTCCTAAACGTCAACTCCCTATCCACCAACACACCTAAATCTCTGGCCTAGTGAACCTACAGGAGTACAGTTCCACCAATGTGATATACTGCTGCTAATTTTGTCACCCAAAAATGCATAACCTTACACTATGCTACATTAAACGGATATCCATTCTCGTTAGCCCACACTGAAAATCTATCCAAATCATCCTGCGAAATTTTGACATCATGTGCATTCACTATTCTTCTACCTAACTTTGCATCATCAGCAAATAAATGAAAAGTTCCTCTCAGATCCTTTTCTGTATCATTAATGAACAAATTAAACAGCAGTGGTCCAAGAACAGAACCGTGCAGCACACTATTAGTAACAGCCTTCGTTTGGACTCTATACCTCAATAAACCACTCTCTGATATCTCTTCACCAACCACCCTCCTATGCAACTCACCAACCCTATATCCATCCCCATGTGCTGCAGTTTACTGATTATAATTCCATGTGGTATCCTGTCAAAGGCCTTAGCAAAGTCCAGCAGTATTATCGTAAATCCATTAGCTTTATCCAGTTCAGCCGTCACTGTATTATAAAACGTGATCAAGTTACTGAGCCATGATCTACCCTTCACAATATCATGCTGTGCTCCATACAGTATCCCATTTTCATCTATACATTCATGTATTTTGCTCTTGACTAATATATTATTAATTATATATTTATTTCAGAATCAAAAAAGGCAAGTCTAGCTATGAGGTAAATGCATCATATCTGTCAGCAGAGTGTGTTAAGCCGGTTTGCAATAGAGTTAAAAGCGGTTTAAATCTGTATGAGAGTACAATGATGGACAAATATACTAAGATACGTTACAACAACGCATGCTTTCTGTGCACCCCACAAATTAAATAGATTAATGTCGCTACAGTAAAAAATGATAAATCTATTTGTTTTGGGAACAAAGAGAAAATCACGACCTTATATACATTGCAATGTCAGAACACAAAATACTGACAGCAAAACATTTATGTCACTATGCAGCCTTTCTAAAACATTATTTCGATGCCAACTACAGGACAGTCAGAAATACATATCGCATAACAAGACAACTCAGACAACTAATTATATCACATATAAATACAACAATCACTACGGAAAGGTCACACGAAACTTCTACATCCCAGACATGATAAACAAATTACCTTTTGAATACAGAAACCTTACAAACTACAATAGCCTGAAAAGAGCTCTAAGGACATACTATGAACGAGAAACACGCACCCAAAATACCATACAAACTTAATGAAACACAATATATTCTTTTAGACATTCCAAGTTATTGTGTGTGTGTGTGTGTGTGTGTGTTTTAAAAACTAAAGCAAGTTAGAATTGAAAGTGGCCTTTTAATTTGATTTTCAAAGGATTGTCTATTATAATACCAAACAGATCGAAACTAGCAACTTCAGGTTTAGTTACGATAATCACTTTAAAAGGGATGAAATTATCCGTGAAACAGCGAGCTGCGGCCGAACCCATTTTAATAAAATACGTCACCTGGAACGTTAACCTTAATGTCTATCAACTTCAGGCAAATGCCAAGAAAATACCTTTAAAACGAGCTGACTCACTGAAATCACATGGACGGAAGGATGGATTCGAAATGAGCGGTTTTCTTCTCCCTTTTCTAACTAAATGCATCTTCCTTCTTGAGAGGAGATTCGTTTTCTTTTGTTAATGCTGTGACGGCGGAGAAACGCAAACTTTGACCACGTAGGGGAATGAAAGCAACTACCCAGAAATTTCCAAGAAACTGTGTGTAGAATCTTCAAGACATCAGTTTAGATCCTGTCTTTCTACAGAAGGAAGTTGCGGCGTCAAGAGCGAGAACAATGTGATTAAATTATAGAAGCTCCGATTTAATGGCTCGCGAATGGAAGGTTGCTCAATGCACTCGAAGGGCTGTCTTTCAGACGTCTGCTGTACGTCCAATTAACAGTGTAAAAGGTTCAAAGGAATCTTCAAACATCGCAGACAAGATAGACGGCAGAAGCAGACACGTCTTGTAATGAAATTTCACGAGGTTTCTCGCTGTTGTACACGAAGCCCTGTCCATCAAGCCACTTGACGGCCTTCACGAAATCTTGGGAAAAGAAGCTAGAGTGTCGTCAAGCAATCAGATTTCTGAGAGGTCCGCTCCACCTCGAAAGCAAATTGTTGAAGACAATGTGTTGGAGAAGTGACTTCTGTGAGAATAATTTGCCAGAATAGGAGTGAGTTGTTCGCCGATGCGATCACAAAAGAGTCAGTGGCCCGGCGCGCTATTCTTCCTGCCTCATCCCTGCCTCGAGAGGATCACCCACCCCCGGCTTAGCGGAGTTCCTTCACATTAATCATACTCTGAACTGAATTTTAATGAGCAAAAGTTAACCCCTTCCTTCAGTGCATATCCATATAGTTTACGTTATTCCCTGCTTTGTTTCCTTAGCAACTATTCACGAGAACAGTTTAGGGATTCACAGAACTCTGCTCTGTCATGAAAAGTGTAAACAGCAGGAAAGTGAGAACAACGTGGAACCATCAAAATCATGGAATATTAGAATCGTTGCAGCACAAGGATGTTAGTGACTGCATTCTTGTTATTGTTGCTAATTCCAGAAAGTCTCAACCCATCCATTCACACACCCCTTTATGGAAGAAAATAATTTTCTACAACAAAATTCTTTAGTTTTGCAAATGTAAAGAGTGTTTGCTTTTGAAAGTCCGGGAGTATTATTAGAATATCATTTGTTGGCCAAATAGGAATTCACAGGTGATGAGTGAGTTGTAATTTCGGCATAAGCAACGAAGACTTTTTCAGAAATTCCAAAGAGGTCATAATATATTGTTTCTTTTAATTGGGTGTGCTCTCCATCAGTTTGTGAGAGTTGAAAAAACCACTCCATCGTTATGTGAAACAAACGTCGTCTGAAGGAAAAAAGAGTCTTCGCATTCTACAAGAAAGTAACCCATTCTTCCCAAGATAGTCTTATAATACATTAGTATTAGCAACTACAGGTCAGATTATCGGGAAACTCGGTCCTAAACCGACCACTCGGTTTGATCAGACTGCAGAGTATGATTATATTCCTCGAGCAGAGAAATATAGTTGCAAGAATAAGAATCAGAACAAGAATAAGAAGACAAATGAAACGAACGGAATGACTGAGAGAACTGCAGGTTTAAGTTAAAATGATAAACCGTTTCCTTTCTTTCAAGGTGTCCGGATTTCTGTGTTGATTCCTCTCTTCTGGTATGCAGTGCGTGCAACAACGTTCAGGAGATGCGATACGCGCTGTGAGGATACAGATTTTCTCCCATTCGAAGATACGCAGTAAAGCGGTCCGCGAGATCATCCACTAATTAGTATTTCCACTGGTGCTACAGAACACTCTGTGCGATAACATTTATCCGAAAATTCACTGAAACATTCATTTTATCGTGAATGCTGTTTTAATGTTTTCTTTAAAATTATGCAGTGTTATCTAAGAAAATCTCAAGATCAGTGGTGGTCATTAACTACTTTGTTCTATTTAAGAATATTATTCTTAAAATGAAGGAGAAAATTGCTCTTCTAAAAATCAGTGCTTAATCAGCACGTTGCAGGTCTCTTTAGATTTTGTTTAAAACATCCATTGACGCATTTTATTTCACAAAAGGAGTGGGGCTCTAACCTTTAGACCTTTTTGAAGACTGGACGCCATGCTTAAGATCGCCATATCGACAGACCAAAGTTGCATTCAGGAGAGGAAAGCGAGGAGAGAGAAAATATCAATCAGCTGCATCACCGCATAAACCTTAAGCGTAACATTAATATTAGCGATTATAACTTTATGATTTCTACGGTCAATGTTTGATACGCTACGTTAAAGTACCTAATTTTGCGGTTAAAAAAAGAAAAGCGTGCTGGTAAATCGGCTAACTCGAGGATCGGGCTCCCGAAGACAGACCTGTGAGGTTATTCTTCAAGAGGCCAGACTATGGAAGAAAATCACATTTCCTTGCGGTTACGCAGAGAGATTTTGTTTCCTTGCAACAACTTCATTGCGTTGAAACTGCGGTTCACAGAAGCGCACCAGTCGTAGGTTCTTAGGTTTGTGTTAGAAAAATGTCATATTATTTGCTCTCGTGCTTACTTCAGGAAAATGAGCACTTCCAACTTTGAACTACTTAGAGTTTGCTTTTATCTCCACGTACTGATTAAGATTCGTTGCCATATTGTGTGCTGTATATTCGTTGTATATACACACAAGACGTTGCGAAATTTACTGTACGACTGCCCTATTTGGTAACTCCACTGTGAACTTTAGAAGAAGCCAAAAGCGTTGTGATTGCTTGTGCATGCTAAGAGCGAATTGTTAATCACAGCAAAGTAAATCACATTTACAATCATAAAGCAAGGAACAAAATCAGAAAATGATAGTGAATCATTTATTGAAAAATAATTCACAGTTAATGAACATATTGTGAACGCATTTATTATTTTTCAACTCAATTCAAAATTAAAGAATTGTATATTAGGAAGTTATTTCGAAGCATAATGTTTTCATTGTTTTTGTTCACATTCTTCAAAGGTACGCATTCTGGACTAAGTTTTCAGAAATTTCGGATGTTTCTCCTTTCCAAGATAGATTCTTCCTTAATTTCTTGACTGCAATTGTGAAGTCCTGGTTTTTCCTCTCTCGCAGACAGATTTCACCATATTCGTCGGTAAATGGATCAACGTTTCTTCACATTTAACTGGATCTCTGTGAGTTGGTTCTTGCTTTCAAACTCATTTCGTCTCTAACAACATTTTTATATTTCAGGGAACAGTTCGCTTCTGAAAGATGTTCGACTTTAATTCTTTTTTAAAACTTTCGTTTTACTTTCAGTAAGACTTCAGTTTTTCTTTCTTCAAAATTAAATGATGATCAATTCTTATTTTCAACCTACAATATACTCTTGTAAACTGAGCCAGTTTGAAGATAGCACACTTAACAACAATATAAGCCTTTTCATTTTATTTATAAAATTTTCTCTTCTTGAGAATCTAATCAGTTTATGTCTAAAATTGATGGCGGTAATGCTGTATCTCTCCAAATGTTTGAACCTGTTCTGGGCCTATTTCATTCTGTCTTTTATGATCTCCAAAAAGGTCCATCACTTTATCAAGTCATTTTCATCACTGGGTCGACAGTGTCATCACACGTATTTTTCTACTTTCTCAAGTCGAGCTTTGTTTACTCCATTCCAGTCGAAATTTCGTAGCATTCAGGAGATTTCCCTGCTTGTTTATTCTTCAATGTTAATTCCTTCCTTTCGGTAACGACGAGGGCCTGAATCATCGGATGGTGAATAATGAGAAGTATCTCACCAACCGTGATGCTGGCATCACGGTATTCCTGTCACTCGATAGAAGAAAGATATTCAGTGCCTTTCTTTCGTTCGGTTTGGAATTCTTGGAACAGCTGAGTTTTCACACTCTTAACTCTAGACGAACAGTCAAAGTGCTCATTCATCCAGCTTCTCTGATCAAAACAGATGGAGGTACAGGGTTAAATGGAATTTTTGAGAGTGAATTTTTGTGTTGGCCACTACTGTTAATATTCTGAACATCCACATCAGAATAACTTCTTTGATAGTAAAAGCAAAAAGCAATCAGTGCTAAAAACTCGAGAATGATTATTTAAAATTAGGAAAAATTAGTTAATGTATGTTAAACAGATTTATGAGAAATGGGGAAAAGAAACTTCCTCTAGGATGAGAACAGAACAACGCGAAGAAGTAAAGCTACGCAAACCGACCGATGGCGCGAAATTAGAAACGGAAGCGGAAAGAACATTTTTCAAAGATGGCGAAAGCCAAAGCAGAGATCTTCAAGAATGATTTGCATTCGCATTCTTTGTTGCGGTGCCATCATAAACGCAATATCGCCGCCATGTATTTAATGCAGCATTTTTGGGACGCCGCCAAATATTTTCTTTCCTGGTCGACAGTAACCGAGGGAGGAAGCAGCGCGAGCACTCGCTGGATGTATTCGATGCGAATGATTCCGTTATTCAAACCGCCTTCACGCTTCGGCCGCGATCACTAATTCCAATAAGACGGAAGAACAAGATGACAGCAGCCTCCTAAATAAGCTCGCATAGAGGTTTCCCCTCCCCCTTCCTCCCAGTAGCGCATCTGTCAGGTGTCTCGCGTCGCTAACAAACCTAATTGTGGTTGCGAGGAAGTTTTCGTCCTTCGTACGTAAGCAGATTGCCGTTATTGAGACACCGAAGAATTTTTGACACTGCGTCGTGTCAAGGATGGAAAAGGGAGGTTTGCCGTCCGTTCACTAGAGACAAACGCACTTACGACAACAGATACTTTGCTGATGATTCGAGAGCGTACTTGAATTAGCTGCGACTCCTTGACACGTCGTTTGAGATCGTTTCTCCAGTGCTGAGTCGTCTTGCCAACAATTCGTGGTGATGTGAAGTCTTAAGATTTCTAAGAAAACAATTACCTTAAGACTAGCATTGTGACCTTCACTATTCTCCGAACTATTGACCTCATGCTATCATCTGTCACTGGCTTCTAATGTACTTCTCCAAAAGCAATTTCGTCAATTAATTAATTTCTAAGCAGGAAAACAAATGAATTAGAAGACAGCTTTCCTTTAGATCTTGATGCAAATATGGGGGAGAGGCGTAAGGCCTTTTGATTCACAGAAAATAGTACCAGAATATTCTTGTGCTTTGAATACTGGTCATCCAGGGAAATGTCTCGCACAAGAGAAGTTCAGTTATTGATCCTCCTGATATGGTAAAGTGCTGTTCATCCTGAATAGAAAAATAATTGGGTGGTGGTGATTGTAAATCGCTTTTTAATGCGTACCTTATAAGTCAAAAGTAAACCCTATAAACGGGAAAAGGGAGCACGTAGAATATTTGACAACGCTTACTAACTCCATTCTCAGTAGAAGTCGATCCTATCAGGAGTGAGTCGCTCACATAGTGTATACATTTGAGTGAATTTTCTCACAACTTATATCTGAACGAGAACGTTATTGCATCACGTTCATCTAACATTTTGATTACGACAGCCACAGAGATTACGTTCTTCTCTTTCCAACTTATTTCTCGTGAGTTTGTCTCCGATTGTGGCATGAAAGAAACGCCAAAACGCAGCAGATAAATGCCACGCGCGTGAAATGAAAATGCAAAGAAAAATATCTCTATCTCATGCTTCTACTAGCATCAAGTAGAGAGTGCTTGTGAATATGCATAGTGAAAACTTAATAATTTACCTGTCATATCTTGTCCATTGCTTTTGCTTTCGATTTTGTTATCCGAGACGTTATCTTTTTTATTTACAGTATCTTCCTGTAAATTTCCTTGTACGATCGACATCGTACAAGGAAATTCAGCTCGTTGTAATTCCAAGATTTGAAGTATATTTTCAGGACTAATATATTTAATTATAGTTACATACTCTGAGGAAATTCTTAATCATCTTTTAAAAGTATGGAATTTAAAGAAGTTGGTCAGATATAAAGGACAATGAAGAGAAAAGGCCCGATTAGACAGGTGCGATAAATTTCACTCGGTATCCCGAAACTCATAACGCAAAAGAAGGTTTTGATAAATATTTCATTGAAAAGCGATACCATTTAGATAATAATCAGTTTCCTAATTAATATTCGTTATTTTTTCATATTGGATATAATATATATTAATATTTATGGCAGGTAGATTATCTCTAAATAACGATGGAATAAAATCTGAATCCATTCGGTTTATCTGATAAAGAGGATTATGGATTAAGAGTAAGATTAAATATCTGATTAAAAGATATAAATACATGAAGAAAGGAGAGATGATAAAGACCATAAAGGGTGTAATTTATGGGCACCGTAAAAGATGGCGCCCATAAATGAGAGTTTAGGGTTGGGATTGGTTTTCGAAATGCCCAAGAAGCGGGAAGGATCATATTACTCTTGCGTTGATTGCAAAGATTAATGTTAACGAATGCATTTCATCTAGTCTCGAAGCAGAAATTACTATCTCACCCTGATATCTGACTTCATTATTAAAACGCACATTAATATGGAAATACGAATGCAACATCCTTGAATGCGTTTATTGCCACAATCCATTTGATTTGTTTATTACGAGTGCGGATCACTTACTCAATGACCGTTATTTTTTTTAATTAGTTTATGTTTTGAAAAAGAAAAACTATATAAGGCCAAGAAATGTTTTTTATTCCTTGGCCCTTACGCAGTTGATAAAAGTTGATATTTAAGAACATTTCTTTTTCTTTTTCTTTTTTTTTTTAATTGGAGCGATTTCTTACTATTACAACAAGTCTGAAAATGTTAGTTTCGCAATAATATTTTGGTTCTGACATATTATGTTTTTATTATTACTTTAAATATTCCATATTTATCTACTGAAGCGTAATATTTTCTTGATGAATGAGCACCGTAAAGGAAGTACACATTTTAATCCAGGAGTGCATCCTACTGGAACTAAATAAGATGGGAAGGGTTTTATTTCTGTGAATAAGATGATATCATCAAAAGAAATTAGCTTCGAACTTACGAACCTGACTGTTACATACATGAAAATATTTCACGATTTTCTGCCAGTAAAATAATAATTTTGATGGGAATACCGCAGGAGTTTCAAAAATCCTCGAGCTCTGTTCCTTACTTCATATCTTTTGTTTTATAAATATCCTTATACTTTAACATTATTGTTCGTTTATGAAGTCCACCTATTTGTTCGATGGAGAGCCCTTTTTGTTCAACTATCGTCTTATTGTTCATCTCACTTTGATACTCTCAAGAACAATCGAGAAGCCCGTTCATCAGCTAACTTCGGAATCGGTCTCATAGTGTGATGAATTCCTTCGTTATCGAAACACGGGGGTCTTTCTACTTACATTTGACACGATCCGAATTACAGATCCTCTTTGCAAATTCCCACTACCAACCTTTCTTTCCCATTTTTGTACATCAGCAGCTACCCTTCTCTCGCGTATTCCACAAGACGTCCACGAATCGTAGCAACCTCCAGACGATCTTGGTTGGGCGTGCAGTAGTTCATTAAGGAACCCGTGGTGTGACTATTCTTTTACTCCTGTTCAAAAATTACATTCACTTATCTACTGCCATTTCAAGTACGCTGTTCCTCATCCTTATTTAAGAAGCACCAAAAACTCAAGAAGAAAAAGTATTATTATTACCATTGCTGATGCTGCTGTTTATGCTCTCTGGAAAAAACGGAATAGAATGCTTATTCGACTAAAATTATAAACAAGATTCAGTTCAGGTTATTTCTTCTAAAAAGCGTCATCCCAGTTTATTACTAATATTTTAACCGATGGCATTCAATTGTTCACAGAAGTTGGAATGTTTCTTCGATTAAAATCAATCTCCTATCTTTAAACAGATCGAATTTTATTTATTTTGTTTTCGAAGGTAATATTTCTGTTTTATACCAATGTTTCTTCTTCTCTTGGGAAGTTCTTGCTCAGCCTAAAGTACGTAACTCTTTGTTTACGCTCCACATGTCTCTTTCTATTCTTTAATATTTCATTCAGACCGCAGCCTACATAACAAATAGCAATAAGTCTCCAACTCACTTCTTATAGTGTAATCCTCCTGCAATACTGTCTATAGTAAGGCACTCTCATAAAAAAACAAACTCGGTTCCCTTTTCTCCCCAGAAAACCAAATAAAACCAACGAGGAGAACACTCCGGAACTGACAGACATAGTCACTGGAATTAGCTGCTTCTGCTTTGCCTTAAAAAGGCAGCAGCAATAACGACAGCCTAGACTTTGCAACCTCTCCTGTGTGTCTACGCTATCCTGTGGCGTCTAACTATTAGTGATTAAAAAAAATAAAAAGAGCGCTTTTCCGTGGTGATAATTCCATACTGAAGAATCCAATTGAGAAGAGTTAACCTAGACGAGCATTCTCCTTTAATCAACATCCTGCCAGTGTTGGTTCGAAGAAGTTCTGTTTGCATGAAGATGTACAGTACAAAAGACTTGCTGAGTTCACACAGGGCCACTCTATTTATTGATAAACTAGTTTCCACGTTAATAAGAAATGATCAGTTCGAATCACTTGAATTATTACGATCCACTCTTCTTACATTGTTAGAAACATTTCGAGACAAAAAAAAATCGATTCCAGACGGTCATCTCGTCTTTCTGATGTCAATTGGACTGAATTATTTATGATCTCTTTAAAAAACACTTCTGGAATTTTAATGAGGAAAGTCTTCTCTCAGATAGCAGAAAATTCTTTCAATTTAATATTCGCGTAGTTTAGTTTTACGTCAAAATGGAAAGAATTCACTCATTTTTATTCTTGTGATCATTCCTGACAGCCTCCGTAACTCGGCTGCTTTCGACGGATTCCTTTGATTGGAAAGGACTAAGTTCGAATCTAGTCTAAGGAGCGAAGAATTTTTATCAGTGCTTTTGAATCAATAAATATATAAACAAATCGCGTGTCAATTCATGGCGAATTCGAAAGTGATACATAAACATACATACACTTTTCCCCCCTATAGATGATTGTACTAATTTTCCAATACATTTTGGGGTATTTCTTTCCTATAAAAGGGTGGATATTTTTAGCGTATAGTGGAGTCTAGTGGCGGCTGTGTTTTCGAGATTTTCTGAATAATTTAATTAATGCTGTTGTTTCTACAGTATTTTTAAATAAATAAATTAAAATAATCGGACAGTTAAATATATTACAACACTTTTGTATGTATACTAGAAATCTAATGATAATTTAAAATTACTTACAACTTTCCAGAATGGCTCTTCAAAATACAAATATTCCAAAAAAAATATTCCAAAATAGTTGAATTTTATATCCACACAACAACACAAACAAAAAAACCACAAAGAACGAAATTTATATAAATACTGTAACCTGAAAAAGTTGGGTACTTCTTCCTTTAGATTTCAGCCAGTAGATTCTATATTATGATCATGAGCAATATCCCCCAGCGAGCGGTTTTCTTCAAAGCGGTCTTTCATGAAGATGACATGAGTCACATCTGTAAATTGCTGTATTGTTCAAAAGGTAGCATTTTCTCAAGTTTGGATATTTCTCAAATACTTACATATGAAAAGTGATTAGCATTCACATGATTGTGATGATACATATCCGAAAATTATTCATTCTTCGTTTCGGTGGGAAATTATTGGTGTAGTAAATTAATGCTTAAATTTAATTTTTTAAAACCAATATTGACTATTAATTTTAGCTGCGATTCCTTGTGCTCTTAACCTATTTCTGTAACTGAAATTTATTTATTTTATTTATTTTTTTCTTTAGCATTAGTAATTTTAAGTAACGGATATTTGCAACAATCAAGGTTTTGAACTCGCTCTTGCATTTTCTTTTAGAAATTTCTTTTGCCAGCACAACAAATAAATAGTTCTTTCTTATTATTTCAAATGAATATTAGCTCTGTAATATATAGTTTGTTAATTTCTTTATTACCTTTTATTTGACTATAATATTATTAACAAATGGCTCTGTGAAATAACCAAATTCTTACAGTATTGTAACTTTTCAGGTGAAATCTTCTCCACGAAAATTCTGGCTATTAATTTAATACCCGATTATTCCTTTTGTTTCCAAGATTTGACAGTTTCTTGAACTATTTGAGGGCTTGCATGAACAAATAAGACTTCTAATTCAATGAATTAAAAAAAGTTCCTGGTTACTTTGTGGCATGAAATTTCACAAGGAAAAAAAATTCCCCTCCTTCTTAATTTGTATAACACATCAACGACATCCAATTTGTTCTTTACATTTACACATTTTGTTTGAATAAAATATTATTTACAAATTGTATTTACTGAATCTAACAATACAGAAAATAAATAAATTGAAAAATACATCAAAGGTTCTTCCCATGCTTGTAGAATTGCCATCATGTGGTTTTTGACAATGTGATTCTCATCTGAAAGTTAATTTTTCATTTGGTGTTCGTTGGGAATTTATTACTGTAGTAAAATTAAGGGTTGCATATTTATTTTATTTGAAACCAATACATATACTTCTGCGAATTATTAAAAGTACAGAATCTTTCGTTATGTTTCCAAAAACATTTAAAAGTACACGTGATGTTTTCACGTTTTGGGAATCCAATTTCATTTAAATCAAGAACAGACCTCCCTATTAACTTCGTTAATGTTTTTGATTTTTCTCTTCCTTTGGCGAGTAATATTTGATATTTGCATGTTGATTCTATCATCCAATTTCTTAGTTTGTCCAGAGGTAGTGAACCAATTTCCCACTTCAGCTGATGGTTATATTTTATTAACCACGAATTCTGTTTTTTAACTCTTTCAGGTAATTCTTTCCAATCACAAGGTGATATTGTCAATGCATATCTTACAATAATTCCATCAGAAATACAAATTTCTGTAGGAAATAAATTTGAACTCTTATTGAAAAGAAATTAGCAATCAATTATCCCAATGGTAACTAAAAATTAGTATTTTTCACCCACTGTGGATTTTTCAGAATCGTTTTCCTTAATTCTACTCCTTCTTAGATTACTTCATATGGCACCACAAATAAATAGTTTATTATTATTATTATTATTATTATTATTATTATTATTATTATTATTATTATTATTATTATTATTATTATTATTATTATTATTATTATTATTTATTTTTTAGAGGGCGCTTTAGCAGCAAGCAGTCGCAAGCACGCTATTCCGATGCTCCCATATTTTAAGTTGCAAAGTAGATCTTTTCTTGTGAATTAAAATTTAAAGTACATCAGTGAACTCCGTTCTTCAAGATTCAAAGTATTTTAAGTATTTTTTTTTTAAAAGTATTCAAAGTTCTTTAAGTATTCAAAGTTCGAAGTATACGTTGGTCAACTACGCGAGAAGAGAACAAAGGAGGACGCCATATTAGAAAATACAGCAAGATCGTCAGACAAGAAATATGAAGTGCTACAAATGCCAAGAAGATCTAACGGGGGAAGAAAACCACGTAACATGTAGGAACTGCCAAAGAAACATGCACATTTTAGGTTCAGGATTGTCCGAGACTACCTGGCAGCAAAAATCAAACAAGAATCGTGACAAGTGGAAGTGTCCCCATTGCAGAGATAACAAAGGAACGTCACCTTCGACCGCAGGCGGAAAACAGCCAACGCAGAAAATAATCGCAGGCAGTAAACAGCTATCAACAACAGAGGGAATTAAAAACAAAGAAAACAACAACGGAAACCCAGGTGAGCCATCTTTAAATGCATTACTTGATAATAGATTACAAAACCTAAAAGACTGTTTAATCGATTTTGTTGGAGAACTATTTAAAAAACATACCGCACAAATTACAGAAAAATTTAACCAATACGAGGCATTTATAAAATTTAATAATAACTCGATAGAAGATATGTTACAGACTGTTAGAGAAATTAAAAACTGCGTCAAAGAGCTAACTGAAAGACAGCATAATTTAATTAAAGAGACTACGGACCTACGGCAAGAACTAAACTCTCTAAAGCAACAGTACGAGCTCTCAAACCAACAGCAGCACAAAAATGACCTCCTCATAAATGGTCTCCCAGAAATAGCTACGGAATCTCTAAGAGACACTGTAATGCAACTAAGCCAAAAAATCGGCTTCCCCATTGAACCAAGAGACATCCAGTCAGTGCATCGGTTACCACAAAAAAGGAAAATACAAAATAATACCCGTCCTTCTCCCGTTGTAGTGCGACTCACCAACAGCCTAACAAAAACTACACTTATAAAAGCTAGCAGGATTAAAAATCCAGTAGTAAAGGATCTGAAAAGAGACCACGACAGCACCCCAATATACTTGTCTGAATACCTTACTCCACACTATCAGAAAATATTCTACCAAGCAAGGAAAGTAAAAACAGAAAACAATTACCAGTTTATATGGATAAGAGACAGCAAAATATTCCTTAGAAAGACACAATACTCAAAACCAATCGAAATAAAATCCGTAGATGACCTCAACAGGCTGTCACATTGAAAGGAACAATGACAACTCGTAAAGAAGGACCAGCACCCCAACCAACATGAATGCACACCATCAAGCAGACGTAATCACCCCGGAACATGATAATTGCCACATTCTGAAATCAATATCAGAATGGAAACAACTGACAATCCCCAAAAAAGGACTATCTATTCTCCACATCAACATCAGAAGCATTCAAAAATACTGGCTGACCCTGCAAGCTTATCTGAAGGAAGATATAGACGAAATAGACATTTTAATACTGACTGAAGTATCTACGACAAACGAAGAGGCATCCTCCTACCAAATGCCACACTTCCAACAACACAAACACTGCAGACAAACAAAACGAGGCGGTAGTATAATAATATTTACCAAACATAAACTAGAAGTAACAGAAATAAACTATAAATTAGAACACGCAGAAAACATATGCATCGAAATTAAAAACATCAAACAAGAAAACTCCGTGATATTAAACGCAATATACAAACCACCCAACTTAAGCACCACAAAATTCCTAGAAGAACTAAACAGATGGCTTTCAGCCACGAAAGTAGGCACCTCAAAATACTTGATAATAATAGGAGACATTAATATAAACATTAGGAACATAAATAACAACACAGAACAATACCTAGACCTATTATCGGCATATAACATAAACCCATCCATACAGTCGTATACACGAGAAGAGATAGTCGGAAACACAACAACCTCAACCTGCACTGAACATATAAATATAAGGGCCCCTCCAAACAGCCACACAGCAGCCGTCATAACATGCAAACTAGCAGACCATTATTTCACAGCATTGCAGTTACACACTGAACCAGAACCCATAAAAATCACTGAGACTACAAAACAGTATCATAGCATTGTAAACGAAGCAATAGTGAACGATGAAATCAGAAAAACAGACTGGATGCAGATAGCATCTTTAGGCTCTGCTGAAGCTGTACATAATAATCTTAAACTTGCATTTAACAAAATATACAACAAAGCATTAACAAAAATAAAAATACGCCCCAAAACGAAACAAAATCCATGGATAACAGACAACATACTAACAGACATACAAAGAAAAGATGCCCTGTAGAAACAACTTAAGAAGTCACCGAACAATATCGCTTTAAAAGCTGAATACAAAAGAAAACGGAATCTCCTAACAACCCAGATTCGAACGGCAAAAAGAAACTATTACAGCAACAAATTAACAACAGCACAGAATGACATAAAGGAAACCTGGCACTTGATTAATGAAATGCTCGACAATATACACAAAACCACTGCCTCAGAAACAATAAAACACAGCTTTGCCTGCGACCCCAAATCCCTCAAACAGTTGGCAAACAACTTTAATCAGCACTTCGTGAACTCTGTCCAAAAGCTACAAGAAACAACCTTTCCTCACAAATACGAACATTCTCCACAAGGTCCACGAGCAACCCAGTCGATGTGGTTCCCCACAGTAACAAAAGAAGAACTATCACTGGCAATTCAACAAATTAATCCTAACAAACGACCGGGGATAGACGGAATCAGACCAAAAGACATCAAGAAACACTCAACCGACCTACTTCCAGTTATACAAAACCTGTTAAATAAAATTTTCGAAACGGGACACATACCTGAAACACTGGAGACTGCATTAATCACACCCATACACAAACAGGGAAAAAGAAACATAATAAATAATTACAGACCTATCGCCACGCTGCCTGTAATCAACCAAATCATGGAGCGCATTGTACATCAGAAACTCTCCACATACGTTGAAAAATTTCAAATCATACCCAAAACACAATATAGCTTTCAAAAAAATAAAGGAACAGCAACACTCCTAGAAGATTTCACAGATCTAATAAACGCTGCATTGGATAAAAACAGAATAACATTAGTGGTATTAATTGACTTAACAAAAGCATTTGACACACTAACACATAAAACCTTGTTAACGAAACTTACCCATATCGGAATTGGAGGTCGCCTACTCCAGTGGTTTAAAGCATACACGAAAAACAGAAAGCACATCACACGTATAGGATCAGCACACAGCAAAGAGGTACATGTAACCTGTGGAGTACCGCAAGGAGCTGTCCTATCTCCCATTCTATTTAACATATACACACACGACATAAGCCAACTCCCCCTAAAAAGTAAAATCTTCCAGTATGCAGACGACACTGCCATAGTATCCATTCACAACACTGCAAAAATCGCTTACGAAAATATGCAACACGACATCAATCAAATCACTAACTGGTTAACCGAAAACGGCATATATATAAACCCTGGAAAAACAAAGCTAATGATATTCAAAAACCCCCAAACCGTGCCCATAGAAACTAAATATCTCACTATCAAACATTCATCCTCCTATACACAAAGTGCAGAACCTAAAATCACAACCATCACACAGGTGAAAACAACACGCTACCTTGGACTTCACTTCGATGCAGATCAAAGTTGGAATAGCCATACAAACTACCTACATACCAAGCTTAGGATAATAGCAAGCAAACTATACAGATTAAAAGACATTGCCCCAACCCACATAAAAATACTAATCTATAAAGCATTATGTGAAAACATTTTAAGATATGCAATCACATCATACGCATTCTGCGCAGACTACAGACTTAAAAGGCTACAATGGTTGCAAGATAAAATGATAAAACTGATATTCTGGGAACAACCCACTCTTATACAGGAAGCATGTACAAAACACAAAATATTTAAGCTGAAACACTTACGCCACTACACAGTCATGTTAAAACACTACTACAGCCCAACCTATAGAGTAACCAGAACAACATATCAAATAACAAGACCACAGTTAACAAACTACATAACATATAAGTACAACAATCACCACGGCAAAGCCACCCGAAACTACTACGTACCTGACATGATAAACAAACTGCCGTTCGACAACAGAAACCTAGGAACATACAGAGAGCTGAAACAGGCACTATATAAATACTATAGCGAGAATGAAAATTAGAGCAATTCCTGTTTCTCTCGCCCCCACCACACATACACAAACCTACGATAACCCCTCCCCTCAAAAAACTACCACTACAAGAACACAAAGAAAGAAACACACCATGTCTAAATCCAACCCTACTTGCACACAAAAAAAAAAAGTTAAACTGTAATAGCAGTCAAAGTCTTTCAAGCACGTACCAACAAACAGTAAAATCAACACCTGGCTTGTGACCACTATAGGAACACAACCATGAAACCACCACCCTCTGTCATCTATTATCTTCCTCAGATAAGCTCTGCTAAGCTTCGAGGAAGAAAATTGCTAACTTGCAAGTATCTGTTATACACACTTGTAATGCGTTATAAATATTATATACATATAATTACTACAGCAACTATGTATGCAATTCATCTGAGACATATAAAAAAAAAAAAAAAAAATTCTGTACAATCCTTATTCTAATTCTGTAAATAATATTCTTGTATGTAACTTATACTGAGACATAATAAAATGTAAAAAAAAATAAATAAATAAATAAATAAATAAGAAAAAAAAATAAATAAATTATTGTTATTATTGAATTGTGTGTGTACGTTGTATTACTGCATTGTATCGTGAATTGTGTGCACATTGGTGCCAATCCAAATTTAGATAGTTTAAAAAAATGTATATTCATATTTATAAAATGTACTATGCATTTTGTATATCGAATTTTTGTACTGTACAGAAAAGAGAATATGTTTTTCATTGTGTGTGTGCAGATACTCTGTGTGACAGTAAACCTTATCATTTTCATTGTAAAAATAAATAAGTCGTTTATATAAAATAAACCTTATTGTAAATATTGTAAATATTATTATTGTATGTAATTTATACTGAGACAAAATAAAATGTTTAAAAAAAAAAAAATTATTATTATTATTACTATTATTATTATTTCACTGATTATTAGCTCTGATCATATACTTTTTGGTAACTTTCGTTTACAAAATTCTAAACAATTAGAACTTTTCACAAAGGAACTTTCAAAGAATTTGTGGCTCACCCATCATTTTTACATTACCAAACAGAAAATACCACAACACAAAACAGCAGCTGCAGTAGATGAACGATTACCTTAAATCCAAAGTCACTCGACTGTATGGTATTTTCTTATAGTACTGTTTACACTTACCATGCCCTACTCTGACCATTCCTTTAAAAATGAACCTTTTGTGCATATGACTCAACGACATGTTTTCACATGTTGCTGTATATACTATTTGTGTGTTTTTATCTCACTTTGTGCGGGAAGAGGAAAAATTTGTATATGTGTTATCTGGAGAGTAAGAACATTTTTTCTATAGCAAACTTTAAGAGTTAAAGTCATGTTTTTTGTTAATTAGCTGCTCTCTCTCTCTCTATCTGTAAAACAACCAAATTCTAACAGTTCGGATTTTTGATTATGTGAACGAATTGCTTTCAGATAACTCAAATAATGTCAATAGGTAGATTAGACAATTTCTAAAATAATCAATATGTGGATATTAGTTTTCTACACTTTTCTTTCCCGTACTGACATTAAATTCACAGTTATGATTTTTTTAAAAATCATTAAACAGAACTGTATTGAGATATAAAGTTGTGGATATAAATATCAAGTTATAATCAGAATAACTGAGTAAAAAATTCGCTCTGGAAAAACACAACAACAAAAGCACACATCTTTGCTCATTTAAGTTTACAAATGCATATTTTATTTTGCTGAAATACTATTTACAAGTATATTTACTTAGAAAAATTCGAAACATGTAATTACCTAAAAAATATTTCACAATATTTAGTTTAGACTCTTAACATTTTCCAAAGAGTTCAATGAATAAAATGTTTGTTATTCACTGTTTCTTGGTTACATTACATCAAAATAGCTGGTCACGCAAAAGAGTTTTTGAATCAGATACCATGGTAACCACTCTTCCATTCATTTGATATTGTGTCAGTCTGGAAATGACACCATGCCTCCCTAGACATTCTGTGTATTCTTTTGTCAGCAAATATACACAAACAGGTTTTGTAAAATGTCCATGAATGCCACAAAATAAAGAATCTTTATCGAATTGGATAAAATCTTGAAAGTCTAATTTTACCATTGATGAATTTAAATGATTAGCGATAATTCTCACCATGATATGAATAGGTGGAATTCAATTTCCATAAATAGTAAATGATTATCAATGTCGTACAGTTTTAGTGAAAATCTCTCAGCTTCTTCACAACTAATAGAAAAAACTTTACTTCCATCAGCTCCTGTATCATCAAGTATTAGTTCCCCATCTTGGCATTTCAGAATATAACACTCACCGAGGTCCATTTCATGGTCAACAGTTCTTTGCAAGTAGCCGAGGATATCAGACCATTTCCTGTGTAACTTTTCCCAAGTGGTCCTGGATAAATACACCAAAATATACATGTCTTTTAAAATAATAATCGGTTTCCATCCTTTTAGAGCTAGGTGAAGAGTTTTGTCTCATGCTATTTTCCTGAAGAAAGAAAATTTCAATGACTTTTGTGGCTCACCCATTATTTTACTTTACTTTCCTGGATACCAATCACCACAACACAATATGATAGCTGCATGGGATGGTCAAATTGACATAACTGCAATGACACTTGACTCATGTGTTTTTCCTTCTAGTACAGTTTACCTGACCCATAACCCTGACTGTTCCTTCCAAAATGAAACTTTCATGTAGATGATTCACGGGTATGTTTCTACATGCTGTTGGATATGATGTTGATATCAGATTCTCTTACTTTGAGACATCATAGGGCAAATCTTATCTCTGTGGCTCGAAAGGTATTCTATATTATTTCCCCTTATTATGTTAAGTATTTTATCCTCAAAAAGTGTTTTTGATGTTAGACTATGTGACTATTTCTCTCACTCATATATCCAAAATTGTTGGGATGGGGGGAAATAGCATTAGGTGATGAAAATGAAAAGGTCGTCAAGAGGGTGACAGATGTCTTCCCTGCAATGCTCCCCCCACCTAACCACATCATCCGCTATTCTCCCCCTCCTCCTAAAGATGTCTGCTCAGCCTAGTAGAGATGAGCAAGCTCATCTTTTGCAGATATCTTTTAGTGATATCACATCCAACTGATACTGATAACTTTTTAGGGAAAACATTTTTTAAAAACGCGTTTTTTATGATAACTTTTTAGAAAAATAAAATAAAAAATGCGTATTTTTATTTTTTTCCTAAAAAGTTATAAAAAACGCGTTTTTTTTTTATTTTTTCCCTAAAAAGTTATCATAAAAAACGCATTTTTTAAATTTTTTTCCTAAAAAGTTATCAATATCAGTTGGAAGTGACATCACTAAAAGATATCTGCGAATGATGAGCTTGCTCATCTCCACGAGCCTAAGCAGACATGTTCTGGAGGAGAGGTGGTGAGGGCGATTATTACAGGGAAGGCCTCTGTCACCCTCTTGACTACCCTTTCACTTCCACCACCTAATGCTATTTTTTTCCTCCAAAGTTATCAGTATTATCAGTTGGAGGTGACATCACTAAAAGATATCTGCAAAAGATGAGCTTGCTCATTTCAACTAGATTGAGCAGACATCTTCTGGAGGAGAGGAGGGAAAATAGTAAATGATGGGGTTAGTTGGGGGAGCATTGCAGAGAAGACTTCTGTCACCCTCTTGACGACCTTTTCACTTCCATCAGCTAATGCTATATTTTCCCATCCCACCAATTTTGGGCATATGAGTGAGAGTAATCGTCACATGGTCTAACATCCAAAACACTTTTTGAAGATAAAATACTTAACATAATAAGGAGAAATAATATAGAATACCTTTTGAGCCACAGAGATAAGATTTGCCCTATGATGTCTGAAAGTAAGATAATCTCACATCAACATCATATCCAACTGCATGTAGAAACATGTCCAAGAATCATCTGCATGAAATTTTCATTTTGGAAGGAACGGTCATGGACAATATCACCTTGTGATTGGAAAGAATTACCTGAAAGAGTTAAAAAACAGAATTCGTGGTTAATAAAATATAACCATCAGCTGAAGTGGGAAATTGGTTCACTACCTCTGGACAAACTAAGAAATTGGATGATAGAATCAACATGCAAATATCAAATATTACTCGCCAAAGGAAGAGAAAAATCAAAAACATTAACGAAGTTAATAGGGAGGTCTGTTCTTGATTTAAATGAAATTGGATTCCCAAAACGTGAAAACATCACATGTACTTTTAAATGTTTTTGGAAACATAACGAAAGATTCTGTACTTTTAATAATTCGCAGAAGTATATGTATTGGTTTCAAATAAAATAAATATGCAACCCTTAATTTTACTACAGTAATAAATTCCCAACGAACACCAAATGAAAAATTAACTTTCAGATGAGAATCACATTGTCAAAAACCACATGATGGCAATTCTACAAGCATGGGAAGAACCTTTGATGTATTTTTCAATTTATTTATTTTCTGTATTGTTAGATTCAGTAAATACAATTTGTAAATAATATTTTATTCAAACAAAATGTGTAAATGTAAAGAACAAATTGGATGTCGTTGATGTGTTATACAAATTAAGAAGGAGGGGAATTTTTTTTCCTTGTGAAATTTCATGCCACAAAGTAACCAGGAACTTTTTTTAATTCATTGAATTAGAAGTCTTATTTGTTCATGCAAGCCCTCAAATAGTTCAAGAAACTGTCAAATCTTGGAAACAAAAGGAATAATCGGGTATTAAATTAATAGCCAGAATTTTCGTGGAGAAGATTTCACCTGAAAAGTTACAATACTGTAAGAATTTGGTTAT
Source organism: Typopeltis vanoorti (assembly GCF_054136105.1). Classification (NCBI taxonomy): domain Eukaryota; kingdom Metazoa; phylum Arthropoda; class Arachnida; order Uropygi; family Thelyphonidae; genus Typopeltis; species Typopeltis vanoorti. The sequence continues at coordinate 93,607,151 of NC_143571.1, read as the reverse complement.
TTCACAGAGCCATTTGTTAATAATATTATAGTCAAATAAAAGGTAATAAAGAAATTAACAAACTATATATTACAGAGCTAATATTCATTTGAAATAATAAGAAAGAACTATTTATTTGTTGTGCTGGCAAAAGAAATTTCTAAAAGAAAATGCAAGAGCGAGTTCAAAACCTTGATTGTTGCAAATATCCGTTACTTAAAATTACTAATGCTAAAGAAAAAAATAAATAAAATAAATAAATTTCAGTTACAGAAATAGGTTAAGAGCACAAGGAATCGCAGCTAAAATTAATAGTCAATATTGGTTTTAAAAAATTAAATTTAAGCATTAATTTACTACACCAATAATTTCCCACCGAAACGAAGAATGAATAATTTTCGGATATGTATCATCACAATCATGTGAATGCTAATCACTTTTCATATGTAAGTATTTGAGAAATATCCAAACTTGAGAAAATGCTACCTTTTGAACAATACAGCAATTTACAGATGTGACTCATGTCATCTTCATGAAAGACCGCTTTGAAGAAAACCGCTTGCTGGGGGATATTGCTCATGATCATAATATAGCATCTACTGGCTGAAATCTAAAGGAAGAAGTACCCAACTTTTTCAGGTTACAGTATTTATATAAATTTCGTTCTTTGTGGTTTTTGTGTTTGTGTTGTTGTGTGGATATAAAATTCAACTATTTTGGAATATTTTTTTTGGAATATTCGTATTTTGAAGAGCCATTCTGGAAAGCTGTAAGTAATTTTAAATTATCATTAGATTTCTAGTATACATACAAAAGTGTTGTAATATATTTAACTGCCCGATTATTTTAATTTATTTATTTAAAAATACTGTAGAAACAACAGCATTAATTAAATTATTCAGAAAATCTCGAAAACACAGCCGCCACTAGACTCTACTATACGCTAAAAATATCCACCCTTTTACAGGAAAGAAATACCCCAAAATGTATTGGAAAATTAGTACAATCATCTATAGGGGGGGGAAGTGTATGTATGTATGTTTATGTATCACTTTCGAATTCGCCATGAATTGACACGTGATTTGTTTATTTATTTATTTATTGAACTTTAAAATCATAATTTTAGACAAATCAAAATATTTGGATGAATTATGAATGAAATATGAACTTGAATTAGAATATGAATATAGAAGAAAATTCGGATGAGCTATGAAAAAAAATGTGTTTGAGTGACACCAGCATATAATTAAATTATTCGAAAACCACGAAACACTTCTGCCATTACGATTCTACTCTGCTCTAAGAATTCCCACCCTTTAACAGGAAAGATATACCACATAATGTATTGGAAATTAGTACACCCATCTATAGACAACCAAACATGATGACAATGATGGATGTGTGTCACCCTGAGGAAATTCCAAGATATGTTATCTCAAAAACATCACCCACAATTCCATGGCCAAACCAAAACACCATGTGATATCACAGAGAGACATATGTCCCCCAGAAATTTCCAAACACTAGACATCACGATTCTTATCTCTAAATATCACCACAATTCCATAGCCAAACCAACACACCATGTGATGTCACTGAGAGACGAGGGTCCCAGCGAAATTCCAAACATTCCAAACTCTATAACAACAAACATTCAAGTCACGATTCCATACCTTATCTTGATCTTGATATGGTCAAAATTGTCCCACCAATCTCGCCACGATTCCTTATCCACTAATATATCCATTCAAAATAATTACATCACTTATTTACAACTAACAAATGATGTCACTTATCTCCAGCTGATAACAACAAACATTCACGTCACGATTCTTATCTTATCTTGATCTGGTCAGAAGTGCACCACCAATCACGATACAAATCCTTATCTCTACCATCACCCATAATACCATACGCTAACCAAAACACAAGAACTGAAGCCATTGATACATATTCCCACAGGGAAATTCCAAACATTCCAATCTTATGACGTCACGCCCACAATGACGTCATCTAATCACGTCACGATTCCTTATTTTCTCTTGATCTTGATCTTGATCTGGTCACTAGTGACCACCCTACTACTTATGCGAGGGCAGTTATGATCTCGCATGCGTCGCCTGCGTCAGACGAAGGCAGATTCACGTAATCTCTAAATTAGATATCGTATTTTACCACAAGTCCAGGATGTGGGGAGGTTGTGCTACAAATATATTCAATGAAGTGGCTGGATTTGAAGTTGCAGACTATACCCTACAGTACTAACTTCATCCATCGGATGTTCGGTTATTTCCTAAATTCTCAGACTCATTTCAAGGCCTTTGTTTGTCAGTTTGTAAGTTCCGAACAGGTGAGAAACGAGAAAATGGTTTCGATAACAACCGAAGAGTTCCACTATGATGGGTGTGAAAACTAGGTTACGCGGTGGTTGATAAATAAACTGAAAGAGAGGGACATTACTTTGAAAAACAGTGGACGAAAGTAAAGTAAAGCTGTCGTTTTTAGTCTTTTAATTTTACACATTTCTCTTTTGATTGATGTTGTGCATATTGCAGCAGAGACTTTACTTTGGTGAACCTCCTCGTAAAAATTTAAACTGGCTACTATATTATTTAAGGATTTTGGAAATTCAGCCAAACATGCAGTTTGAGCGTACACCGCCTTCAAAGAAACACGTGCTTGACGACTTGCACATTTCCCTCACCGTAATTATTCTTTAGACCTTAGCAAAATGTCGTCACCATATTTGGTCTTCGATTTAAAAATTCCTAGGGTTGAATCCTTCACATCGCAGGGACTCTAAGAACTTTATAACATCTTTCCAATTTAAGAAACGTTTGCTAGTCTCAAACTAGTACGATCTGGGACTTTTTCTTCGGAAAACCGAGTTTTTCTCCCCCACAATTAGGAAAACTACTTTGAACACATGTAATTAACAGGCACAGTACACTAGCCTCATAGCAGTTGTTTTGTTGTTTTGGCTACCATTTCCACCAACCCAACATGTTGCCACCAGAGAATTTTGAACAAGGGAAATAAGAGTCAACTGCGTTCTGAAAAGTGGTTACGATAGCTATTAAAAGGTGGTTATCATAACTATAACCATATGTGACAACGGAACTCCCGTTTTTAACAGACAGTGAATTTCGGAGAAAAAATACAAATTTAGTCTTAAAATTCTGCGAGCTTTTAAATTTCGTATCGGAGAATCGAGGTTTTCTCCAGCCCTGAATAATTTATTAGTTTCACCAAGTATTAAAACTTGCAATTTCAATGAAAAATAGAAAATGAAAGAACTCATTATTTAGTGATGGCACAAAGAAAACGAAACAAGAAAAACGCCATCAACCAACAAATCTGGCCTGGTTGGATGATGGAAAACGTTGCAGTGCTCCTTCGCATTCCAGCCAGAAAGCCTACGGGTTGTGGCCAAAATGTTCCGGTGGGTATGTGGAAGTAGCAGATGATTTTCATCACCTTCCGTTAGACCTCCGCCATCCATGATGACTGAAGGTCATCATTGTAGATGGAAAAGTTTCGTTTTCGATTTCTGAAGAACATTTGCAGATTATCTGACTCGTTTTCAACTCGTGATAAAATAAAACCCACCCTTCTAACTAAAACATTAAAGAAATACCTTGACCTAAAGAACGAATGCTACTCCGTTTCACAGCCGAAGATGAATAATTAAGTATGTCAGTTGAAACTGAAGAACAATTTGAGATCTTGACATTTCTGGGACACTTTTCGCTCACGTTCTCAATATCGTTATGATCAAAATGTTTCGAATGGTCCACCAATCTACAAGACGCGTTGATGTTATTCTTCAGCTGTTTGCAGTTTTTAATGTATTTTGAATAATTACATTAAAAACTTACTACTGAAAAATAAGACCTCTCCAAAGAAGTCTGGAGTCCCATCCTGGGCATTGATGTCTGTGGATGCCCCCTTAGGTTGGAAATGGATTTCATCGAGTACTACGAAAGCGAAAATTTTCTTATTTCGGGCTTGAAGTGTCTTGCTTAAAGTATCATGCTGATCTACAAAGTATCATTATGTAAACCAGTATTGGTGCTAATGCACGATGAGTTCACAATGTTTCTTCGTTAGGATTCTCAAAAACTCTGGGAGCTTTTGAGCATCGGCGCATCTCAAGATTAACTCACGGAGGTGATTTTATACGTCAGAAAAGATGCACCGTGTGTGTGATCGAGAATGGAACGAGCTGGCATTTCATGGTGTTTCATAAGACGCTCTGTAAGGATGAAAACGCCAACGCAACGCAACTAAATGTGTTCTTTCTTGAACGCAGCGAGGAATACAAACGGCTCCGAAGACATCTCACTTCAAAGTTCTTGCCGGGAGGGTGAAGTCTCTTTTGCATCGGTCCTCTGAATGCTTCTGCTCTTATCGACCGAATAAAATTCGCGACACTTTCAACACGTGCTACGTGACTCCGAAGTCGATGAAACTTCTCAGGTACAGAGAAAGGACGGAGCCGCATTGTTCAACGCTTCTTTATTCACCGCCGAGCTCAAAGGGTGAGAATGCGGACCGCGGAAAGAAAACTGAAATTCATTGTAAAGGCAACTTGTATAAGAGCCACACAATTATTTCAACGGAAGTTTAGTTGCACACGTAACAAACTCTCTGCACTTATAACCGTATGAATTCATATTTGGAATTCACAGTTTCTATCCGTCATTTGACATACTCTCCACGGTCGTACAGCTCGCTGATTAAGTTGTAGTCAATTACTCAGTTGCACGAAGTAGGCGAATGATAAAGTAAATGAATGATTAAACATCACAAATTAGTTTATTATGTATCATGTGATGTCATGAGATTTAGGTAAGGTTTGAGACATTTGGTTGCTTAAAATCTTACGCTCTCATTTCAAAATGTTAATGGTTGGAAGAAGGCCACGTGCCTAAATTGGCTTAAGTGCGAATTCTTCACTTGTAGTAATTACTCTTTCTTTCTTTCTTTCTTCAGGTTATCTGCTCGTTTGTATTTGACCGTTTCTGTCCATGCTATAAACAAAGAATCCACGACAGACCTTGTATGAAGTTGTGGAATATCCCTCGGATCGTTTCTTATCAAAGACCTCAGCAACCGCTCTTGCCCTTTCGAAAGACACTGCGTCAGTTGTCCTCACGTGATGATGAAATCGTAATGGCTTCAATAATGTGATTTCGGCTATAAATTCACGCTTTTAAAATTCGAAAGGAAATCACCTTCAAAAGGAAACATCATTGCACTTTAGAGCTCCAAAATATGACTGAGGAAATGCTTGATGTTATGGATTAGGTAATGCAGTTATAGTATTAACTCACTGAACTGCTTAAGCCCTTTTAAGTTCCCGTGCACCACTACTATAAGCACGTCGCTTTCAAACATCACTTTGATATTCGAACATATTCTTCAAGTGCGTGCCGTGCAGTCTTTAAAGTTTCCTATGAAATGTGAACAGACGAACATTAATTGAGATACGCAACTCATTCATCACGCATTGATACTTGAAAGAGAGAGAGATGGAAGCAATTTTAAATGCTGTGACTTCATCCACCCACTTTTTGAAATGTCTTGATTTAATACGATAAAAGGCGGTCCATTTCAGTCGGGAAGGAAGGAAAGAAAAAATATTTCAAACCTCGTTTTAAACACCAGAAACACGCCAGGAGGGATAAAACAAGAAACTGAGCCCCCTTGCATCGTTCACAAATCACATTAGTTAATTTTCCCGTCTTTCCAATTACCTACGCATTCGCGTGCCATTTAGGAAATAATTTATCCCTTGCCCGAGTCAAGGGAGTTGCAGGGGTGATTAAGATAGCAGAAATTAACCACAATTAATGATTCAGACATCAATGAAGCAAGAACACGCTAAAAACTTTCTCATTACACAAAATTTTAATTGCTTAGCACGTAAAATTCTAGAAATTCTTGCCTCTGACTAATTGCCCAGGAAATTAATATTACATAAATACATTGTGATAGAAGCTCGACGCGCGTGATGAATGTCTTGCAGGGAATGCAATGGATCATTGTGATTAATTATTGTCGTAAAATATTAGTGATAATAATAATTAATTACATCGAGAAAACAGCCATTGTGTCTTTTTATTACTCTCGCATCGGAAAGTGGTTTTTGGACACAAATTAACTTTCGTAGACGATCCGAGGCAGCTTGTTGGCTCACTCACAAGTCAATAACCTCCTTGTTCTTGTGTTCGTAATTATTCGAGAATGACTTAGATTTTGTCAAACTCCATAAAGCAAATCAACGGTTTATATATTAAAGGCCCAAGTAAACGATGTCAACTCCTAACTTATTACTTCTTTGTTAATTTGCAGGTGCATTAAATCAGCCCATTATTCCTCCCGCGTGGCCGCAAACCACACTCTTTCATGATCACCTTTTGTGTGTGTCATACGTGGGTTGCTCGTTCCATACTCGAAGTACTTTTGAGGCAAAAATATCTGATGAGTTTGTCCTAATGGCCTCAGTGGAGCAATTTATTCCAGACGTGTTTCTCTTCCCCGAGGGCCCGTTCCCAGGCGTATCGTTAAATAAACAACACCTTTTTTGCTGTAAAAATTTTCGCACGCAAATAGATAACCTCGCATGAAATGCCCTCTAATAGATTTTCTATGGAGGGAGGCAATTTGGCACTAATTTCGAAGTAATAGAAGAGAAGGCTGAGCACGTGCCTTGCTTGTGAGCTCGTCAGAGGAAAGGTACTTCTCGAGCGAATGCAAAGCGGATAGCTCCGGTTTCGAGAAACACCTTCTGCGTGATACCAGATAACCACACCGAGATAATTTACTCTACCGAGGAATTCAAATAGTGTAACGAGGGGGGAACATCGCAGCGCAATGTAAAACTGTGAAGAGATCAAAAGTTTTCTCCTATTCCTAAAAGGTTGAAGCTTTTCATTAACAAATATTTACGTAAATCATTGTGGCAAAAGATGTACATAAGCCATTGTAATTGTAATAGATATAGTTTGAACTTTATAAAAAGATTGAAAGGATCATAGAAGGGGCACTTACATCTGAAAGAACAATATTCGGTTTTAGTATTTTTTTAATTCAAGATTATGAGCTCTGAAAAACGTAAGAACATGGGGTGATACTGAATAGCACCAACTCCGCAGCTTACAGACTACTGCTCGGTAGCAGTAAGCAGTTCATGAAATGTCATCTTTTTCTAAGTCGAAGAAGGAAAGCAACCATACGGTCGAAATCGGTGGTGATCTTTGGATAAAAAAAGACTTGGATTCGAATCCCATTTCGGACGGGAAGAACGGTTTTTCTCCAGGAAACCGAAGCTAGAAGAAGCACTCGCAATTAACAGAATAAGCCTTCACAACACCTTAGCTGATGCGCCGTGACTCCAAACAAACAGAAAGTCATAGCGAAATTCACATACTGAGCATGTCTGGGTATGCAATCCTGTTTTTGGTTTTTCTAAACAGCGGCTGCTCCCTTTTAACAGGTAGAACGTAAAAAATCACTTTCAGAACTGTCGTTGGTGTATTCAGTTGCAGTATACGGAATTTTGGAGTCCCGTACTCTCCTCGCATGACAACATTTCTAATACGTCCAAAGAATCTATTAGCGTTATCGTTGCTTTTGTTTTGGGCTTCTGAACTCCTTCGCAGCCGATTTCTTAAATAACTCTTCCATGTGTTGTCGGTCTATACGACATCTGCATTTCAGCATTCAAAAATTACCTTTACATAAGTAACCTTTATCATAAACCACAAACGGCGCGAATAAATGTGCGATCGAGACCAGTCGTCCCCATTTAACTGGTCGAAAGTGAACTACAACAATCACAGATTGATTTGCATAAAGCAAAACGTGCTACTACTTACCACTAAGTCGCCACTTTGCGGAGACAACGGCATGCGCTACTGAGAATCAAGGAGTGGTTTTGTCTCATTTCTCGCTGAGTGGATTCAAAAGTGAAGAATTGGTTTTCTAAACGATGTGAGTTTCGTTTCTGTGATAAAATATTGCATTATTATTTTAAACTAAACAAATAAATATTTGTTTAGTTTAGTACCGCACCATTATTATGTTTGCCTTAAATATTTCAAGAAATATCATTCACTAATATTCAAACCTTCAAATGAAAGGAATTTCGGGCAGATGCAACTGAGCGTGTGCACGGAGCGGAAACTTCCAGCTATCCGAAGAGACCACAGCTAATTCACCTGTTCTAAAGGACCTTATAAAGAAATTATAAAGGACCATTGCTTCACAGAGAAGAATATCAGTAACGATGCCCATTTAGGACTTTTCAAGAAATTGAAATACTTAATAGTTAAGTACGATTTATATCAAGAGAAACCAGCGAAAGAAACACTGAAGATTAGAGACGTTCCGTTCCACATCTCTACTATAGACGTCGCAATCAGTTGATGAGTTGAGGATAAACAATCACCCTCATAACCGAGCTCTTCCTTCGACGTCTTCGATGTGCAGATTTCAATGTGGGAACAATATTCTAAAGTATGGCGAGTTTTCTGCAAAGAAATTAATTATTTAGAAAGTGAGATGAAAAGTAAGATTACATTAAGGTGAGCGCTAAATATACCCTGTCAAATATCTTACGACTTAGAGAATTATATATTTAGAGAATAATACGTTTCCTAAAGTCTGATCGTCAGTACGTAAGCCTTAGAAAGATTCTTACTTCTGCAGAAAACCGAGCTTAAAGTGTCTCACTCCAAAAGCACAAAAAGAAATAATATGTAAGCAATCTAAATACTGTATTTGGCTCCAAACATCTTTAGTAGCTTGCCTATCTTAATACGGAATGAGACCAACATGGACACAGCACGTAGAGAAAGCTGATCAGAGACTGCTTCAAGTTTTATAAGAATGTTGAAAATTTCTTTGGAATAAGAGCATAAAATGACAAATTAACAATGCAAAATAATGAATTAATTAGTGTTTTTATTTAGTGTATATTTTATATCTTTTATCCTCTGTGTATTGTTCTTGCCAATATTTTTGTGTACTGCGCTATTATGCATTGTGTATTGATTTCTGCAATTGTTATACAATTTATAACCCTGATGAGCTTACGCGCTTGGGTTACACGCGGTGTTCCGTGCTGTTAATAAATGAACCTGGAATAGTTACAAAAACCCACAGAAGCTATAAATCTGATGAATTCTGGCAGGAAAGACTAAAGAAAATGTTAAGTGTTAAGAAAGGATAAAAAGATATTTGTGTGTTTCGACTATGTACTTTAGTTGGAAAGACTGGGTTCGAATCCAAGCTATGACGGGAAGAATCCTTATCATAGCGTTTCATATGAAGATGAGTTATTCAGTCTCAAAGCTTTGTTTTGAGACCGAATAACTTTGTTTTGTCTCTAGGCGTCAGAGCTTTTCATCCGGGAAATCCAGGTGAACTGGCCAGAAGAACATACGCAGTATACCTCGACACTACGAGAATCTGGATCAATCACAATATTCCATCTGGTATTGGTATCGAAAGCCTGCCTGGTGCGATGCGCGAAAACAAACAAAAACAAAATAATAATAATCGAATTGAGCACTTTGTTTAGCTTGTTGCTGCAAGAAAGAGGGCGGAAGAGTAGCCCACAAGGGTGCATTGGCGGCGGGTGTTCTGAAAGTTCCGACTGTTTAAGTAGTGCAAAGTTCTGCGAACACCAAATTACTAAGAAGAGAAATAAGAGGACGCCGGGAAAAGAAGCACATGAGGCGTCTTCGCATTTCAACTATTAAAAGGCGACTGTACGGCCTCCCGATTTTGTCACGAGCGTACTCGGATTCATGAGCCAGGCATAAACCATGGAAGCCAAGCTCAAACCAGACTGGTGTAAAGAACATTATGAAGAGTATTGGAAGTTCGTGATGGGATTTGACAAAACACACTACTTTCCGTTTTCCAATCGAAAATAATTTAAGCAGTTGAAACCACCTGACGAGGAAGGAAAAATTCTTTTCTTGCGGAAGTCTCCATTAGCTTCTTCGATTATTTCAAAATTTCCCTACACAAATGTTGGTTGCCAATATTTCACTTGGTCGGTTAAAATCAAATTCTTAAGTTTCCATCCATATTTTGTTAAATATAAATGTAGTCCTTGAGAGAAAAAAAACTCCAGTTTCGATCCTGGAGAGCGAGCGGAAACTAAGCTGAAAAGAAAAGGCTCAAAAGGAAGGGGGGAATTGGGGGGTTTCAACGCAACCTCAGAACTTCAGGAATTTTTTGTCAACTCCTGCAGATTCGGCTCATGTGTCTTGACCAAGGGGCATCAGACGGGAGCCCAAAGCAATTTGGTGCTAAAAGATGAGGATGAATTTTGAGATTCAAGTGAAACTGGAGTTTTCTGGAAAACTCTGAGCGCCTCTTTTCCGAAAGAAAAAAGAAATAAAAATAACTTTTACGTCATTTTATTAGAACAATAATGCAAGCCTGTGCGGTGTTAATTGTGAAACTGCACAATTTCGTTAATCACACATAAAGCGTCGCATCTTTTCACTTTTCGTAGCAACGTTGTGGGTTTGTTTTTCCTCCGTCCAGTCTCTTACGCAGCGCGTGGCGATATCATAATTCCCACGTGCCTCGTTATTTCCGTCCTCTTATACTTTAATTACCTCCGGTTTTTAACTGACGGCGGAGTCGTAAACTGTTAGTGGACGTGGAATGCACATCAGATGCGTCACAGACTAAAGACATCAGTGCAGTGCATAGACAAGCAGAAAACAGTTTTGAGAGGGCGCACGGGCGTGCAGAAAACTGAAGATCCGGTATCCTACATTGGGAGTGATAAAAAAGTTAGGAATTTTCCAAAAAAAAAAAAGTATACGAATTGGATATGAAACCGGCAGAAGAAACCTTGGTCAAAAGTATCTACCAACAACTGTAACGAAAGATAAGATTACTATTTGTACGCGAGAAAATTTCCTGTCTTTGACCAAATCATAACTGGATTTCTCGATGTTTTGCTGGAGCTGATTGATAGGTGACTGTCATTTCCAATTCGTGCTGCCACTTGCCACATTCCAGATCGTTACTTTGATACCTCCGTTGAGATTTTTAATAGAGACAGGAGGTGTTTTGGGATTTTTTAGGGCTGGAAAAGCAAAAGATGTGGTGTGTTAGGAAAAAAACTAGATGTAAACGTCAATAAGCGAAATCTGTTTTGCAAGAAGATCTCGGAATTACGAAAGATTAAGATAGAACATCGCATGGAAAGAAGTATGCTAAAAATAACATTAAGAGATAATAATAACTAAAAATAACATTAACAAAAACATGGATAAGATCTCAAACAGGTGTCATGGATATTGTAAAATACATTAAACAGGCTAAGTGGATATGGGCTGGCCATATTGCCAGATGCAATGACGGGAAATGGACTAGAAAAACAACAGAGACCAATGGATTGAGAAAGACAAAGAAGAAGACCGAGAAGAAGGTGGAGGAATGAACTGGAACAAATTGCAGGAGTGAGATGGATGGGGGAGGCAGAACACCGAGTGATCTGGAAAATCATGGGGAAGACCTTCGTCCAGCAGTGGACAGAACCAAAAGGTTGAAGAAGAAGAAGAAGATAGGACATATTCAGGTTCACTGCTTTCTCTTGCTCCCCTTGAAGAATTATTTAGGTAAATCTCAGTGAAGGAAGGTTGGGTTGTGAAACCTTCAGTTTGCATAAATATCACTGGTGGAGTAATTTGAAAACTTTTACTCCAGCAAGGTTTCCAGACCAAACATAAGGGATATTTTTGACTTCGAAGCTGCAGAAAGAAGGAACTGCACTGTGGGATGATATTCATTTACTACCTAAAGACGTTCAGAAAGATCCATGTCTGCAGAGGGACTCGAATCCTCAGCTTGTTGGCTAGGGAGTACGCTCTTCTTTGGGCCTGGAAAAGCGTACTCCTTAGATAAAGATCGCTGCATAACGCAAAGGTCATATAAGATCCTGGAGTTTAGTATTTTTAAGAATTGCTAGTCTGCGAAAGGAGTATGAGAAATGGAGTCGCAAAATTTTAGGTAGCTTTATTAGTCAGGGAGAGAAAGTTATTGATGCTTAGAAGAACGAGAGTCGAGATATAACCAACTGCTGACGCAATCTTGCTGTAATGGCGAAGCTCGAAGAGAGGAAGCCGCCCACTACGATATGCAGCGAACGACATAAGGGGAAAGTCATCATTTAGAAAGAACATTTTCGATAATTTGATTTCAGATGTAGATAATGGAAATATATCAAAAAAAAAGGGGAAATTTTAATCTCTCATTCGCATGTATTGAAATAATCGACTCAGAAGGAAAATTCGACAGATAGTGACCTCCTTGGAATCTTTCGTTAAGAATTCCATATCTGGCTGCAGAATTAGGGGTCACAGAATTTGGGGTAGATTGCAAGGAAATATTCATTATGCTGATTCGTCTCCCCAGGGACTGTGACTAGACGCGTGCAGCTACTAAGGGGAGCTGTTTAAGACTTTCGATTCACAACTTTGAAATCAGCGTAATTATTTAAAACCTCTGGATGGTTCTCCTTTCAGTCGTTTCGTTTGGAGGCTAAACAGACTTGAATACAGCGACCACCGTGAAATAAAAGCCTTCAAAAGTTCCAGCGGCAACTTCGCTCGAGGAAACCCTTTTATTGACCTTTCCAACTCCGCCGGCAAACTCTAAGAATGACACTCGAACTCTTTTGCTTTGTAAGAGCTAAAGAATCTTTGACATGCATTCAGAGACGCTGTCGCTTCGCCATCCCGAATATCTTGCATTCTAAGCACGAAACTCTAACTCCTTCGCGATTACCACGAGCGCAGGGAGATGCCTTTCTTGCCCAGCACGCAGATCGTCTGTCCTCTTGCTCATTTAAATAATGCATGTCGTCGCAACTCGGGGGAATTCTTCCCGCAGGTAAGAGCACGGACTAAGGGTGGTGTGTTATTTCGCCAACTGTGAGCGCCGAAAGGAAATTTCTAAACTAGCTCCTGACACACGACAATGCAACTCGCAGATCTACGACAAGAGAGCACGATTTTTTCTTTTTTACTGATTGTATGTGCCGTCCTAAATACGCTGTCATTGTTGTCACTGGATCAGAGTCCTACTCCACGGAAGAGCTGCGCACTACTGAACACTTAATGCGTCCGACATCTTCATGATAATTGTGTTATAATACTATGACACACACACACACACACACACACACACACACACACACACACACACACACACACACACACACGACTAGTTCTTTAATTCTGTCACAAAATGCCATTCTGAAGTAAATCCCCTCTATTTTCGAATATTTTTGAAGTGATTTCAACTCCTCTGTTAGGGGGAGCTGCTCTCCTCATATATCCCGGAATGTACTTAATTTTCCTTAAATTTCGATCGCCTCACGGAATTCGTTTTCTTCCAACTAGAATCTTACGGCCAAAGAATGCAAGCTTTCATTTTTTTTTCTCACCGAACCAAACACGCGTCACCACTCATTCAAAATGAGCTTTCATCGGAATGCTAAAACGTTGTTTTTATTCCCGTATCAAAATTTGGAAATAAAACGCGGCATTTGGGGCAAACGCTTAGAGTAGTTCAGAAAAACAGAAAAGTTGCAAGTGGAATAACACGTGTGAAAAGCAATTACTTGCGTATTTATTTATTTGGAAACATAAAAACATTGTTTTTTTTTCTTTTTATTTTTCATTCGACAACTATTTATTGCAGTAATAACGTAAGGTTTCATGAGAAAAGTAAAGCTGAATACACCATTACATGAAATTGCAACCATATTCCTTAGCATTGCTTTGAAGATCTCTTTATTAGTATTATTATTTTCTGGGTCAGAAGCAGAGTGTTGTTGCTGAGAGAACAAATTTATTTATTTATTTCGTATACTGTTTACGCCCTTTCCTTTCCCGTCCCTTATGCCGGGTTGACCCCTCATAATGAGGGATTAAATATGTACTTTATGACTGCAGATCAGTGTGTGTGTTTTCATGGAGCCGGTTTTCCTGTTCTGGAGGACGAAAAACGCGGGTTTCGGGTGAAAAAAACTCCCTACCCCCCCGTATGAGACCGGCTAACTCAACTTTAGTCGAAAAAAAATCTACATCAAAAAACTACTGTAAATCTCTGTATGAAAATCTCTGTATGAAAATCGATGCTGTTTATATTTTCATAAATAGCATCGATATGCTGAAGTGAGCAATGGGATACTTCCTTGTTTATATAAAAAAAGATAATTAAATAGGTATGCTGCTTCTATACTTCATAACCATTTATATAATTGACATATGCACATCTGTTCTGCTATATGCGTGTCCCCAGTGTCGGAGAGGGTTAATATGCTCTTGATGGCACGTAAACATAAACCTTGTCTTCAAAACCGGAGTGACCATAGTATGGTCTTCTTCATCACCTCTTCCTTTGTGACACGTAGAGACACCAGAATCACTCAAAAACTGCTGTAAGCAACATTGTCAGCCGATAGAAATAAAAAGCCATGATCGCAGGCAAGAAACGCGCATTAATACTCGTGATCACCGAGAAAGCAAACAGTGCTAGGAAAGGTGTGAATCCTGTGAATCCACAGCCATTCAGGTGTTCAATCTGCTCAATGTGATTAGTTTCGACAGAAGAGTAGATCATCGTCATCCAAATGTTGCCAAAGGTAGTTAACTGCGGACTCTACAATATGGTAGTGTAGAGTATTTCATGACAAGTCTATAGACCAGCCTTTACATCCTAATGGATGTGAAGGCTGGTCTATAGACATGCAGCTAATTCTTTGGTTGCAATTTTGCAATTTTGGTTGTAATTAATGGACTGCAACTAATTCTTTGGTGTAGCCCTTTGGTTGTAAGGACCTTGAAGGATGAATGATGACAGATCGGAAACGCTTTTGGGCAATGCTATACTTTCTACACTGTGGAAGTTAGAATTCGATCCCGAGGAAGAATTCGTATGTCAAATGCTGACTAGACAAGAGTTGGACAGCGAAATTTGAACTGAGAATTATGTTAAAGACAAATTATCTAAAATGTCCACTACTTATACTACTTATTATGGCCAAATGAGGTAGACCAGAGTTTATCAAACTGTGCTTACATGAGCTCCTTGGGCTCTGCCGTAGTCATCTAAGGCTCCAAGAGGCAATATTAATGTATTCTTTGGTGAAAAAATATTTCAATTCATTGAACTATTTATGAAAGAACGTGAAATACGACGGCAATAATGTTCAAGTGTTTGCATTGATGGAGCTGTAGCTATAGTTGGAATTTCAGGCGCTGTGGCATACATAAAAAGGAAAAATCAGGAAATCGAGAGTATCCACAATTGTCTCCATCATCATCATCAAGCAGTAAAGCAAACGCCACAAGACTTGAAAAATATTGGATGATGTAATAAACTTGTCAATACCTCTTGATTCAAATATCTTCATTAACCATGTGGAGATATGGAAATAGTGCATAAAATACAGAAGTTCCCGGGCTCTCTCGTGGAAAAGTGCTTGCTCGGTTTCATGAACTATGTGAGGAAAGACGTTTGGTTTTTACTCGCATGTCGTTCAGAACTTGCTTGAAAATTAAAATATAAATGGTAGATACAAAAAACAACATATATTCGGACATATGCGTATATCAAAATTAAGTAAATATTGAAATGCAGGGCCGCATAGTAAACGCATAGTAAACTAGAAGCTCTTCAAAGTAAGTTAAAACTCTGTAGTGAACGTGTACTTGCAGGAGGACTTAACTGCATCGAAAATCTCAGTAGTTTTCTACTTATTAATGAAATGACCCTAAATGGGGACACTAAAATTTCAATCATGCAACATATATCTCATCTGTGTATGAGTATTGGAGAGTACGTTGCCCTCATTTAGAGAAATTACTTTGTTGAATCTGCCAGTGCCAACGAATTGTCTTAAAAGAGAAAGAACAACTTATAGAACTTTCAAAATTTAAAAACAAACTGAAATAAGCAGCCAAGCTTTGAAATATTTGATAAGTTTCTCAACAACATATCTTTGTAATTAAACCTTTTCATTACATACGCTAAATTTAGAAGGTGATCTGCGCTAACATGTGACAATCCAAATATTCAGGCACTTTTTGGTCAAAAGCAAGCGCCCCTGAGACATCAAAAACAAATATGTACTGATTTAATTTTCGCATTTTGGAAGTGACCTTCTGCACAAGTAATTAAATGTGAAATGTATTTTTCTTTGAATATTTATTCGAGTATTCAGGTCTAAAGGAAAGGTAAAATTCAACTGTCGTTATTGAATGCTCGCAATAGTCGGCTAAAAAATTTCATGAGCACTCCAGCGTGTATTTTTTTCTAGCATTCTTTTAGAGTTATGTCCGTTTCCGTTCATTCTGTTTCTCTGGACCACGTGTTTTCTTACAATTCAGAAATACTTCTACGTATCAATCGGTGGGAAAAGATAAAAGCGTTAAATCAATCTTAGTAAACTAATTTTCTCGTATTTACAGACCTCCAACCTGTGTTGGTTAGTTTTCTTCACGAGAATTTCAGGATTGGTAGCTTCTCTTATGCTGAAATATATTTTTGTGGATATGGAAGGAAAAATTCAAATTTCTAGGAGGAATAAACCCTCTAACTACATACAAAACGGACTAATTCGTCTTCAGTCCAACAGCCCTAATAGTGGTACTTCTGGTCCTATATGGAATGTGAACTCAGAACGTCGAAACTACTCCTGGAGTAGTTTCGACTCCAGGAGAAAGAAACTTCGTTTCCATTAAAATTATTTGTGGACTTGAAAATTCAAGCGCATCCATTACAAAAATGCTGTCAGATGATTTACGTAAAAAGAAATATGCATTTAAATCAGCTTATTGAAAACACAGCCGGAAGTGAGTTGATCTCATAAAATTACGTTATTTGTAAGCTGTCGCGTTCTTGGCAGGAAGTGGAGAGTTTTTCTAATAAATCCGGTGTACATCGATAAATGATCAAACGTTAGTGAGATTGAAGTTTGGAAATATTCTCCTTCTGCTTTCTGATTAATTTTTATACTTGAAAAGAGACATGAAATCGCATCAAAATGGAACAAAAGTATACAAGGAATGTTTAAGTAAAAATAGAATACTCCTAAGCATAATTTTCTAAGCCAATAATTCTCGAATTATGTTTCATGTTCAAGAGTCATGAATCTACGCTTCAAAGCTGTAACTCTGATTAAAAATCGGGTTTTTTAAGACTACAAATGAAGATCAGATACTCTGTTGGTCCTTAAGATTCATAGTTAAGAAGATATACAACTGAGCAGTTCGCGTTTGCTTATTCATACTGTTATCAGCTAGGCCAAGTGGGTAAAAGCTTTTGAAATGGTCCACGCCTCACAACATTCTTTTCCAGTTTGCTAATTCAACTTTACTTTCTCCTCACGTGTGCATCTAAGTTCGGTTTTCCCACTCTTCCACCTGTGTTATCAATTTAAGGATAAATCCGTTCGTGTTGTATCCCTCGTCTTTCAGTCTCAAAAGGTTCTTGTCGATCTTAGATGGCTAAATCTCCTATATTTGACAGGCGGATATGCTTCATGACATCTTGTTAGAAAACCCCAGCCTCTCCTGTCATGAGTAGCGATTGGAAGCGTTTGACGAAGAGTGCGGCATACTTCTTTAACTAATAAAGAAGAAGCAGAAATGTAACTGACAGATGTACCGAGTTTCGTTTGAACAGGTCGTGCCAAGAACTTCTATTGTGGGATACGAAATGAAGATTGGCACATGGGAAGGCTCTCTCCATAGTCAATGTGGCTCGTTTCTCATGAAAACCTTTAGTGTTTCGTGCAGATCCTCACAGCTTGAGATAAAGAGAGCTGTTTGCAATTGTCACTCTTAGGGGAAAGGGGCCGTTAATAAGTGAAATCACTTTACTCACCTCCTTGCTTATGCTCGCGGAAATTGCGATCATGAAACCTAGTCTCCAAGGTTTTTGCGGAGAAGATAAAAGGGCTTAACATATCACTGACGTCACATTCAGATTTGGTCCACAGGAAATGGGACCGAAGAACACGGATGCTGCCGATAGTACAACTCCCAAAAAAACACGGCCGCCGTGCGCAATCAATCACCGCTTTGACGTCGCAGTGAATGGCTTTAACGACCAGATAACCTCGGCGGAGTCGCATGAAAAAGGGAAAACAAACTAACGCAATATTAGTAATCGATGGAGCAACAAATGCCTTCTGAAAAACCCCATTAACCCGCTCTTCGGATTCTTGTTCCGAATGTTAACATTATGTTCGGGAGGATTAATTCGGTGGCTCTGGAAACGAATTTCGCCAACTGACATCACGATGCAGGAATCCGTTTCATCGGACAGCTATTCCTGGAAGAGAAAAGGGGAATGGAGAACATGCGTAAGGAATTGAGGAGGACCGTCAACATCGAAACGTTCGTTGTCTTTGTATGATTTAGATACGTCATGTTCACCACAGAATTGGAGGACAAAAATTATTCATTTAAATTTAATTAACAAAATTAAAAAAATCAAATAGATTTTTTATATTTTTGTGAAATACAAATTTTACAAAAATTTGTATTTTACAAGACCTTCAATTTCAAAATTTCAGAAATCTTCTGACTTTCATTGTGATAATGTAATACTCATAAAATCTTTGTAAAACAGGATGACCTTTCCTTCTGATTCCCGGCGTCTTATTGTGTAAGAGCTGACAGTAGTGCAGTCAGCTCTTACATAATAAGACCAGATTCGTGTTGGAAACACGTTTCATTTCAAATAATGCGCCACTGCAATCAGAGCTGCGGTTTCAATTTACCTTTGCAGTTAAAAAAGGTGTAATTAGGATATACGAAATCTGTGGAGCACATTTTACTGAAATACACTACAGCGTGGCCCCTTCATTAACGCAGCCATATTTGATTTGAAATTTTTCTTTCAAGGTTCCGCTTTCAGCTTTACACTGCTCTGCATATAGAACTCATCCAGATAGTTTCTGACCGTTTGTGACTGACCGTTTGCGTTAATATTTCGAATACAAAAGGAAACCATTGGAGTGCCCCAAAGAAGCAGGCGGCACGAAATCTTTGCTGTTAAAGCAAACGCAAAGAGCAGTAGACCTTTGCTGAAATTTTGATTGTCACGCTTAGAAAAACAGACGAGAGCCATAACTTATTCTATTTTAATCGGATATGAAAGTGAATGTGTGGAGCTTTACATAACGATCAAAATCATAAATATTATTTGGCAAAATGGCAATATTTTTGTATAATCATTAATAAATATAACATTTCACCTCACATTTTTGTTCATTATGTGAATATAAATTTTCCGCGGTGCTGATAAATATAATTATATAATAATAATAATAACACAATATCAGTTGAAAGATACGTTGAAAGGGGAAAACAG
The DNA here is from genome assembly GCF_054136105.1 of Typopeltis vanoorti. Taxonomy (NCBI): domain Eukaryota; kingdom Metazoa; phylum Arthropoda; class Arachnida; order Uropygi; family Thelyphonidae; genus Typopeltis; species Typopeltis vanoorti. The sequence goes on along the minus strand of NC_143571.1, from coordinate 93,587,744 downwards.
AGTGCGGTGTCAGCAAAGTTTTCACACAAGTCAAATTGGGACTTTTATTTTCAGAACGTAAAAAAATGCTTACTTTGTTTTCATTTCCAGATCCCAAATACAAAAGGACAGTAATAAGCATTCATCGCAAACATCCCCTGATAGCAGACGTAAAAATTAAAACCACATGCGTATATTTTTAATATTCTCCTTTCAATATTGTAAACGGGATGGATGGGGGGAGATACTTGTAAAGATATTGATCGATGGAAAATGAATTTCTTCGCCTATTGCGAGACTATCTCCATCATATAAACTGAAGGCTTCAAAATATGGGAACGCTTGGTCTCTCTAATCCTTACCTAACCTGACCTTTGGCCCACTTAATGTACGACAGATTTACACACTTTCATGAGTGCGATTCACATAAAGCCTTCTAAAATGCATTTATTATCGATATTATGTCTGAGGAAATTCCCATGTTACTTCTCTAAATAAATAACTTTCTTATGGCTATTTTTTGTCTACTTTTGTTTAGCAGTACTCCTTTTCATTGTCATTGGCTTTTTACTCAAATTGTAGGGCATTACTGATGTTATATATAGACAGATACATTAAGGATATAATCGAAGGAAAATTCGGACACACCTTTGTAGGATGTTGCTGGCTGTCATCTTTTACAGCCGGGATTTTCAAAAATACCCCTTGCCTCATCAATAATTCTCCCACATCACTCTACTCCCACTTTTACCAACCCCCCTTCCTTTCAATCATACTTCCTTCCTTTAACATTAGATGAATGCATATCGCCACAAGCCGGGATGCCGCTGAATAAGAAGACAGCCAACAACATCCTGCAGAGGTATGTCCGAATTTTATCCTCCTACATATTCGTCATCTACCTTCTCCTTTTTCTTCTCTCTTCCATCATCTATGTGGATGATGATGAGACCGAACGAACTCTTCCCACTTCTGTCTATCCCGGGAGAGTCCGAACAATTCTGTCCAGTTTAGTGTCGCTTGTTGTGATTTGGTTTTCAGGTCATCTTTTATTTTGTCTATCCATCTAATTCTGGGCCGTCCTTTGGATCTTTTACCTTCCATCGTTGTATTCAGGGCTTTAGATGGTAATCTTTCTGTTCCCATTCTGGTCACATGGCCATACCATCGCAGTCTTCTTTCTTGGATTTTGTCCATTATTGTTATTTCTTGTTTTAGTCATTTCCTTATGTCTACGTTTCTTAGTCGATCCAGCAGAGATACTTCAAGTAATCTTCTTAGCCAACCCATTTCAGTAACTAATAATTTTTTCTCTTCAGTCTTTTTGAAATTCCAGCATTAACTTCAATAAAGGTGTATTGGGAGGACCATTGTTTCATAGATTCTTACTTTTTTTATTTGTTTGGTGTCTCTTGACTTTTATATTTTATTAAAATATAAAAGTCAAGAGTTTGGGATGCTTGACTGATTTATCTGTTTATATCTTTTATAATTTCATAGTATGAATTTATCATCACCATTGTACTCAATACCTCCTCCAAGGTAGATGAAATTTTCTATCTGCTCTAGATTCATACTATGAATTTCAATTTTCAGATTGGTGCTTCTTTTTCCTATTTGCATAATTTTTGTTTTGTCTATATTTATGCTTAATCCAGATTTTATACACTACTCCTTTATTTTATCAGAAATTCGCCGTATATTTTCTTCTGTGCTTGCAAGAAATGCAATGTCGTCTGCAAATTTTAAATTTGTCACATTTTGCCATATATATTGATTCCGGAGTCTTCATTGTTTAAGGCCTTATTGGTCGCTTCTTCCAGTGTAAGATTGAACAGGTCTGGTGGCAGATTGCATCCCTGTCTTACTCCGCTCTCTGTGTGGAAACAGTTGGTTAAGGTGTCCTCCATTCGTACTGCACTTTCAGATTTCTCATACAGATTCTTTATTATTCTTATGGTTTTGTTGGAAATTTCAAATTCTTCCATAGTTTTCCATAGTTCTCTTCTACGGATTGAATCAAATGCCTGACGAAAGTCTATGAAATTTATGTAACAACTTTTCTTGTACTCTAGTATCTTTTCTATTAGCTGCCTTAAGGTGATTAGTTGATCAATTGTGGTTCGCCCTGGTCTGAAACCGGCTTGTACTTCTCCTAGTGCCAGTTAAATATATGGCTGGAGTACTTTCGTAAAAACCTTACTTGGAATACTGAGGAGGTCTCTGTAATTATTGCATTTTGTTTTATCTAATTTTTTGTATATGGGAGTTATGACTGATTTGGTCCAATCAGTAGGCACTGCTTCGTTATTTTAGATCCTTTCAAATAATGTTTTTAATGGTTCCAAAAGTTGTTCCTTCCCTGCTTTTAAGAATTCTGCATGTATTTGATCAATGCCAGGTGCTTTCCTAGTTTGAGTTTTTCTATGTTGTGTGCTATTATTTCTTTGGTAAATATATTTGTTTCCTCTTCCATTTCAGTGGCTGGAATCGCAATATCCTGGGTGTTGTTTTTATTATATAAATCTTTGAAGCATTCTTCCCATCTGGCCATTCTTTCTGTTTTACTTTCAATTAGTTCTCCCTCTTTGTTTTGATCATTATAATTTTTGTTGTCCGTGTCTTACTAATTTGGTCTATTTGTTTATATAATCCATGAAGGTTATTTTCTTTTGATAGCTTTTCTTCTAACCGGTTATTCTTGTCTCTTTTAACTAGCTTTCTAATTTCTCTGGTTAATCTATTATATTCATTTCTGTTATAGTTCTGTTTTAGTTTCGTGCTTTTCCTTTGATCGCTTAACCTTTTTACTTCATTCGGGATCCAATGCTTTTCACTTTCTCTTTCTGTGTACCATATTGTTTTTTCTGCCGAATTTAATATTATTTCCTTTAATTTGCACCGATGTTCTTCGATGTTTATATTCTGTTTTTGTAGTTCCTTCAGGTTTTTATCTAGTTCTAGTTGATATTTTTCTTAGAATATTGTTTTCTTGTAGTATTTTTTACATTCAGTCTCCTTTTGACTCTAAAAGTGCTTCCAGATCTGAACTTTATTCTTAGGTTTGCTAATACTAGCTTATGGTCTGATCCACAATCTGCAGTTTAGGATACTTGATTTCCATCTTTGGTTTACAATAATATAGTCTATCATATTCTTGGTTTGTCTGTCTGGTGATATCCATGTCCATTTTCTTTGGAGTTTTGGATGTTTAAAGAGAGTGTTGGTTATTGTTAGTCTATTATTTGAGCAGAGGTTTAGCAGTCTTTCGCCACGTTCATTGCTTTCTCCATACTCGAACTTTCCGATTACTCTTGGCCAGGTATCCCAGGCTTTGCCTAGTTTTGCGATTAAGTCCCCCATTACAATTTGGAGATCTTGACTTGATGTCTGCTGTACTGCTTTTTGCAAATACATATAGACCTCCTCAATGTCTTCTTCTGATGATGCCGAAGTTGGTGAGTATACATGAATAATAGTTAGTGATCCGATTGACGTTTTAAACCTTGCTTTAATTATCCTAGGTGAGATAGGATTGTAGGACAATCGAGTTTTGAGCCATTGGTTTTAATAAAGGTGCTACTTCTTCTTGGTGTTTGTTGTCCTCCCTGCCTGAAGTTAAGATTTTGTACTGTCCATGGTGGAATTCTCCTTTTCCAGTCCATCTGTTTTCGCAGAGTCCGATCACTTCCCATCAATAGTTGTCTAATTCATGTTGTAGTATTTCCAATGCTCCTTTCTGGTGAAGAGTTCTTACATTCCATGTTCCTATGCTTGTTATGTTTTTCCTGTTTATTAGGTGATATTTTGTTGTGATGATGATGATGCTGTTGGGATGTTTTTGCATCTATCTGTCTATATAAAACACCAGTAATGCCCTAAAATGTGAGTAAAAAGCCAATGACAATATAAAAATGGCACTACGAACAAAAATAAGCTAAATAATCATAAATATATTATAAAAGTTAGTATATTTTGGTAAAATGGTAGAGGATTCTGGGCGTTCTACTTCAGTTGTAATAGGAGCTATACGGTTGGCATGGTGACACTATCGTTTGCAGGCTAAAGACGAGAGCAGACAGCCCAGGTGTCCACTAAGGATCTACTTCAAGAAAGAAGCTACTGTTAAGCTGTTAGGTGAATACAGCTGGCTAGATGAAGTTTACTGGGCAGAATCACTGAAAACTGTTTCAGAAAACATGTTGCTGTATCCAAATACACAGGATATTAAAAATAAAAAAAAACGGAATCTAGAAAATAGAAATGCACATAAGGAAAAACCACCAAAAAGTAGGAGGAAAGTAGTAGGTGATACGAAAGCCCGTCCGACAGTCTTGCCACCTAGCCATCCCTATCCAATTATACCATCCAGCCGCCCGCGCGCGCACACACACACACACACACACACACACACACACACACACACACACACACGCAGATAAAAAGTTCCGTATGTCTCGTATGTTTTCTCCTTTGTCAGCCATGTTCAACAAAGTACTCCTAATTAATCAATTGGGTTTAAGACTATCTGTTTGGAAGCTCCTGAAAGATTGGTGATGTTTGTTGATTTATTGAGTGTTTTCTTAGATCTGTTTGTTTATTGTTTTATTTTTAGTATATTATTGTAGTTTTAGTGTAATCATGGTACTACAGAATTTAGTAACATAATTGTAGAAATATTATTAATTTTTATTACTCTCTCTTAAGAATGGGTCCGGAAACTCGTCACAACAGAGCAGTGTCAAAAGCACAAGTTCGAGTTGTTACTATTGAGGAGAGCGTTTGTATCGATGAGCATAAGCATTACTACAATGATGATGATCATAATATATCAGAGGATAATCTGACATCGGAAATACCCCGATTAGAAGAAATTGTTAGAATATCGTCCCAAACATTGGAAAAAGTGGAAAAACCTTTGAATTGTTGGGAGATAATTTTCTCAAGCAGCATGTGAAAGAAGAAACTCGAGATCAAAGAATGTTAGATTTGTTCATAGCGTCAGAAGGGATCACGTTACATGCTGAACTACGAAGCTGAAAATTAAGATCGATTTAGGAAAAGATCAGCGTTGGTCCCATGGAATCAGTTACCAAATGGGAAAATGGATGGGAATCTTTGAATGTGCTAAATGAGGCTGTACCTGAATTTCTCCAGAAGAATAAATACAATGGGAGTGAAATGGATGTGATAACCCTATTAAGAGAGATCCACAAGAAGAAGATGATGTGGAAGAATATCGTGAGAAGAGTTATGAAATATATAATGTGAAAGCCAGAAAAGTAACGAGTATTGTGCGAAATCTAAACCTGAGTATAAAAAGAAATTGGCTACGCTAGCTAAAGACAATCCAAAAGAATGTTATCTTTATGTTGCAAGCAAAACAAAGAATGAATGTGGAAGAAAAACGGTATTGAATGCAGATGTTACTCTAGGTTCAGAAGCTAATGAAATTGTTCAATTAATGAGTGTTCACTGTGCGAAGAGCTATCGACCAGGTGTATGTAACATGGTGCACAGAGCTACTGCTACATTGGATGAAGAGACAGAGGCGCATGAGAATGAAGTTGAAGAGCATAAACCGGATAAGAATTTGTCGATAACGACAAATCATATATCAACACGTTTTCTAAAGGGATACTCTGCAGAATTTGCTAAGTCTTTCACGTGTTTGTATAACTTTGGTCTCAGCTCAGAAATGATACCATAGGAATGTGATAGTTTCATTGTATAAGGGTGGTGCAAAATCTGATATGACTAACTAAGAATCAGATACGAATCGACCTCTCAATATCTCTGATGTGATGATGACGATTTTAGAGAAGTTGGTAAGAATTCGCTTATAATAATGGGTAGACAAACAAGCTAAACTCTCCGAAGCTGCATGGGTTTACTAAAGGAAGGTCACGTTTTAGCAATTTGCTCATATTTTATAACAATGTTGTGGCCGAGTTGGATAAAGGGAACGGATACAATATGATAATGTTGGATTTTTTCTAAGGCATTTGATAGGATACCGCACGATAGGTTGTTGCGTAAACTGGAGAAGATGGGATTGGAATATAATTTATTGACTTGGATCAGGGGATGGTTGACAGACAGATATCAAAAAGTGGTATACAGTGGGTGTGAATCTGCCAGATTTAAGGTAACCAGTGGTGTACCTTAGGGTTTATTCCTTGGGCCACTGTTGTTTATCTACACATTAATGACATTAGGAAGGGTCTAACAGCAGAGTCCTCTCGTCAGCAGATTATGCAAAGATAGGCAGGGCAATCAGGGATGATACTGATATCCATCGCTAACAAAATGATTTGAATAGGCTGAAAATTCGCAAACGAAAATGGCTTTCAGTTTAATATCAGTAAATGTAAAGCAATTGCACTTTGACGTGATGAGATTTCCAGCGGCATATTAAATTAGTAGGATTAAGTTACAAGAAATTGATGAGGCTAGGGATCTTGGCGTATTGGTGGATAGGAATTTGAAGTTCAAAGGTCACATAGCAAAAATGCAAATACAACTCAGGGATGGTTGCGATGTTAAAGCGAACTTTGACATGCTAAGATGTCATTTTTGCCTCTTTATAAGGCCTTGATAAGACTACACCTGGATTACTGTGCATAGATTTGATCTCCCAGGTTCAAAGAAAATAAAGAAGCCATGGAAAAGATGCAAAAATGATTTACGAAGATTATATCCAGATTATGGTACTTTTATTGCGAGTATGTGGATTACATACTCTGGTTAACAAGAGAAAGAGGGGTGATGTGATAGAGGTCTATAAACTTTTGAATGTGTGTTGTAGGATATCGTTTGATGAAGGTTTTGGTGATATGAAAGGTGGCAAGAGAATACAGGAACATCCATGGAAGTCAAATTTATTTTCGGTCAAGAAAGGGATAAGAACTAGGTTTTTCTCCCAGCGAGCAGTGAGTGAATTTAATAGTTTGCCTTTATGGGTAGTGAGTTCATCTATTGTGAATGAATTTAAGGGAAGGTATGACATCTAATTTGGGTGATGTATAGCATCCCTCGATGAGTTTATCACTCCATGGAGGTGTCAGATAATAATAATAATAATAATAATAATAATAATAATAATAATAATAATAATAATAATAATAATAATAATAATAATAATAATAATTACCGCAATCTTTTGTCTTGATATAATCTGTCCGGACACCTCCTGAATTTTCTCATTTTGTTTAGCACCCGTTAATATCTAAGCAATGATAAAGTTGGAAGGCAATGTTAGACTTTACATGAACTTGAATGATAGAGTCATACCTCCAGGTCTCCTACAAATGTGGCTTCTTTCTAATCAAAGCTAATCTGAGCTTTTGCTAATTGTCTTACCGACATGCTACAAATATCCGAAACATTTGGATAAAATATCCACCTTATTGTATTCAGCAGTCTCTTTCAAAGTTTTTTCAGTGTTAACACTCTAGAATTACCTTCTAGTAGAATCGCACACCTACATTAAAATTTAATCTCAAGTTTCCTGCACACTCCTCTAAACTTTTAATATCATCTCGAGCAGAATTTGGGTCATTTGGACAATCGACTCTGTTTAACGTCATCATCAGCAAGCAGTTGCGGTGTGGAAAGTTTCTTTTAAACCGCTTGTTTCCAAAGGATTTCTTAGTTTGTATTCCTGCAAAACGTGACTGGGGGTTGTTATTTTTCCTGAAATGCATTTTTATTTATTTATTTATTTAGAGTTTGGCTAAGAAGAATACATACAAAAGAAACGGATGTGCAAGACAATAAAATGCATAAAAGATGTATAAAGAATACAACAGTGTGAAGTGACATTGTAGTTATATACACATATACAAAAAACATTAAATTAAAACCGAATGTCTAAGATTTTACAAAGAAACTCGTTGAAATAATGAATAACAATTATTATTTGCTTCGATATATTGCTGCATTAAATTATTTTTAAAACTGGTGACGATCAAAAACAATCCTCTTAATTGTTAGCAGACAATCCATTAATTGGTGGCTCCTTCAATTTTCCAATTTGGCAGATAAAAACGCAAGCTCAGAATTTCAGATTAACCCACTAAGGGAAGTTCTTTTGGGAAGAGTCGAGTCAGTGGGGAACTTTACGCTCGGTGCAGTCACGGACAAGAAAGGGTTCCGGATGATTATTAACTGACGGCAGCTTCGGTTTCATCCGACGAAATCCTCCTCGACGTCGTGCTGGAATTAACAAATCGCTTTTTTAAAGTTTTGCAGGAATCCTGCCGAATCCCACGCCACTCGCCGCATCGGCTCACTTCGTACACATTTCGCCGCTGACTCCGAAATACATAACCGTCCACTCGAATGAGCAGAGCGGCCATTTTGTCCGCTTATCATCCGTAAGCATGTTGCGGAATGGAATGAAATGGCTCCGAACACACGAGGGCGGAAGTAATAAATGTTCTCAAAACTCTCCGCAAAATGGACGTCGGTACGGAGCGAAGCGCGGTGCCGTCGAAAAAGACGTTTAACCTCTTTCGTATCATTTTTCATAAGAAGCCTGCACGTGGAGATTTTTTTTTCGTTGCGTACGTCAGAAACAGAAAGCGCTTTTTGCATCAACTCAACTGAAGTAAAGAGAGAACCGCTTCCGTCAAACGGAGAAAGAAAGCCAAAAGCATTTCCTTCGCTGCGAAACAAATTTTGACCTCAGAAATAACCCGTTCATTACCGAACCTGCTTTGGCTTTTCCACGAGCAGACGATCCGTAAGTAAAAGGGGGACATCCGCGTGACTCGCAACAACGACAAGAAGCGCCACCCGTCCAACAGCCATTGACACGCTCAATTCGCCATCCGAAAAGCGTAAAAAGCGAGAAGATGGCTCCGACGACCTTTCGGTTTCCCTTTAAACGGAACTGTTCATATGGAAGAGGGCATCAAACGGACAAAGCAGGGAAAACGCACGGAGACAGGTGAAGTCCACTTCCACGGGCACCGGTGAAGACATCTCCATGGGTACTGCGTATACAAACACACAATAACGACGCCAAACGTTTCCATGACGACTGAACAACGCGTGATGACGGATCCTCGTTGAGAATCAGTGTCCCCCACACCTTTTGACAATTACTTTTCCCCTCCTTTTCGCAACTAGAAAGTGAACTTCTCGAACCCTCCTTCTTAACTCTTCCATCAATGTCTTAAGAACGGAACCCATCTTGGAGTTGCTCGTCAAACGTCCATCGTTCCGACGCTATCGCCCGTCACTGGCAGGCGATCGGTGACGCACGCCGACCGTGACATGAGTAATTACGTACGCCTGATCGATTAGGGGCAGATGTCAGAAAACAGAGAAGAGGACAGAGGGATGCAATTAGCAACGTGTCGCTAATTAATCACTGCGTTTGTGTCGCTGTAGCCGCGTTCTTAATAACAATGTCGCCGTTGACACGCGGTCATTTTCGCTCCCACGTCCGTCCTGATTCTGCATGTCTCTTTATCGCCACTATTAATATTCTGCCATCGACAAGGGAGACCAACGAAGTCCCTTGGATCTAAGACGGTGTTTTGTTGCCGGCTGACGAGAATGAATAGGGAAGATGCAAAGCGTGCGCTGATCTGACCTGAAAGGGCCTCAACTGCAGTAACCCTAACAACCACAGATTATAACGAGAAATCTTCGATTAGCGAGTGACTCTACACAATGAACTCCTCCATTCACTCTCTCTCTCTCTCTCTCTCTCCCTCCCTCTGTGTGTGTGTGTGTGTGTGTGTGTGTGTGTGTGTGTGTGTGTGTGTGTGTGTGTGTGTGTGTGTGTGTGTGTGTGTGTGTGTGTGTGTGTGTGTGTGTGTGTGTGTGTGTGTGTGTGTGTGTGTGTGTGTGTGTGTGTGTGTGTGTGTGTGTGTGTGTGTGTGTGTGTGTGTCACGAGCTCGTTCCACTGCCTTAAGAAAGAGGAGGACATGGCGTCTGCAATTCGTTATGCTCACTGGTTGACAGGATGTCGCTCACACCCTCGTGCTGTCCCATAAGTGTGATGAATTTTTCCTGAGTTTGTGGGCTCGTGAATGACCGCAGAATGAGCTGATGTGAGACTCCATAAAAGCCTGTTTCGCTCCAATCAATTATGCATAGTTGAACTGGAGTTGCTCACCCAGACAGATCCCGAATCATTTATTCAGCATCCCCAATTATCCATCATCATTTATACACAGCCTTTCCTGCAGCTTCATCCATCATTATCAATTACACATTTCTCTTCACACAAATCCCGTCTGCTGCCATGTTTCTTGTGGGTTAGCTCGATAAAAAATTTAAAAGAAAGAAAAAGATATGCGGGAAAAGTCGGTTGCTATCAGAGGACACAAGACAACGAAAGTAAGACTGCTGATTCTCAAAATCTCTAGACATGTCTGGGGATTGGGGGGACGTGTGCGCGGCGCGATCTATACTATTAAGATGTAATTAACGGATAGGGATTGTGTTGGGGAGCTCTGGAACATATCTCATGGCAGGATCTCCAGCGTACAGAGCATTGCGTCAACACATGATAGGAATGACAAAGTTATTATTGCAAAAGAAATTGAGCACCTGGAAACGTTTAACGGACGAACTAATGGGGTTTGGATAACCATACTGCTAGCAATGGTTTCATCATATTAAAGCTCGTTGAACAAATCTTCATGTTTGCTTTTGTAGGATCGCAATGGAATGGGTGGGGAAGAATAGGTGCCTTCTGATATCAAATAAGTTCAGTACAGAGAAATAACAGGAATTAAAGAGAGTGGACTTGCTTAAAATCTGGTCACTCCCTTTCTTATATGCTTCTGCTGCCTCTCTCTCTCTCTCTCTCTCTCTCTCTCTCTCTCTCTCTCTCTCTCCAAAGTTGCAAAAAAATATTTTTTGTTGTAATGCTACTACATTTTTCTTAACCTTCTTAAAGCACCCATCGTCTGTCAAACCACCGAATCCACGAGGCGGAACAAGAGCCCATTGAAGTGAAAGAGCCTTCAGGAAAATTAAAATTTACCGCCTTTATTTTCTTTGGTGTTTTTGCAACTAATTAGGATGTTTGTACGAGATTTTCTTGGCAAACTCTTCAGGATTTTTGCAAGAAATTAAATCTTCGTATTCAGAAGAAGTAAATTTACATAAAATAATTAAAAGCGTTAGATTTCTGCTATCTTAATTAAATCTCTTTTGCAATTAGTATTAAGTGATAAAAACATCAAAAGTGCGATGAATGCATCTTACCTGTTTAGAGAACACGCTACAAAAAAATTATATCCTCATAAATCCTTTAAGCCTTTTTATTTCCTGAAGGGCGGCACTCCAACGTTTTTTAAATATCATTTGGCCTACCTTCGGCCGTTATAGTCGGAAGATTACTGCGATACGAGAAATAACTGCGAACATAACTGTTACTAATTCTCACCTGTATTGTGATGGGAAATGGCGAGAGCGCTCTGATTTTAGAACTCTGATTCTGGAAAAACATTGAAAACGAGCAAAATCCCTTTAATCATCACTGTGATGTCACCCACAGAAGATCTTCCTTCTGGTGATCTTGGTTACTGAATTTACTTCGGAAATGCTCAGATTACGTACCAAATGGAAAATTATTTTGAGTACAACATCTGTTTCTTTCTGCGAATATGCATTTTCAACGAAATTAGATTTTTAAATTTGCATCTTCCGATAAATAAATATAGTCAGCCTATTGCTATTCATCTTGACTTAAATCCTAAGAATTTATGGAGAATTGACATTTAGATTGTAGACTGCAGACACTAGCGAATACGTAAAGGGGAGCAATACGATTTAAGCTTACAAATGTTTTGAAAGGAACATACGGATGGCATTTTAAAATTTTATGAGGGGAAAGGAGACGACATCCGTGGAAGTCCATAATGGAGGCAGTTTAGTAGTTTGAATTACAGATTAAAATATCAGGAACATTATTATCGAGGTAAATAAAAAAAACTAATTACATTGATAAGCCGTTTAAAAGGGTTAAGCAATGCATTGCTCAAATATTAGAGTAGAAAAGAAGAAAATATTGCAATATTCTTCTTAGCTCAATCGGTTAGGACAATTACCGAATGAGCAGTGAGAGACTATTGAGAGAATACGTTTAAGATAATGAGAGATAACTTCATTTCATCAGTCCTACGATTTATGTCTCCCTATGGATACCCATTCTTCCCACGAAGCGGTGTTAAACTGTGAATGAAATTGTTTTGTATGTTTTTGTTCTTCATTCACATTTAACATAATCTACCATATACTGAGCAAGACTTGTTTAAATATTATTTGTTAGTCCCTTGCTTAAGATTTATTATTCATGTATCATCCTTGAATTTTATCAGTTATTATTTAATTATATAATTTTAATGTATATTATACTATTGAGAGGACTCTGTAGTAAATAACTTTTATTTTATTACTTTATTCCTTCAATAATATTTTGAGGAATTCTATGTATGTAACTTTTATGTGCCTTATATAAACTGTAACATATATTTTATTATTATTATTATTCGTAAATGAAATGAAAGAGAAAATTAAGTAACTATAATTAAACAAATTAAGAATATACAGGGTGTTCGGGATAAATTTGACAGTTTCGTAAGGAAAAAGAAAATCTTCTTTGTATCTATTAAATTTAATGAATTGACAAAAAAACATTACAGGCAGAGTTAATTACAATACTATCAACAAGATTTACTCAAAATAACCACCATTAGCATCGATCACAGCTTCAATTCTGCTTCGGAACCTCGAACAAGCTGATGCTACAGTCTCCCTGGGAAGGGCCGCAAAAACTGTTTTAATTTTATCCATTAACTGGGCTTTTGTATTACTGGAAGTGCGATTGGTGTCTTTTTCAACTGCGCCCCATACAAAATAATCCATGGGGTTAAGGTCTGGGGAGTTTGGAGGCCAAACATTTGGACTGGTGAAGTCGTAGAAATTTTCAGACAACCATTTTTGACTTTTCCCAGAGGTGTGGCAAGGGGCCGAATCCTGCTGCCATACATACGGCCTACCATTGGCTACCCTTGTTATCCAGGGCTTGACTACAGTTAGCAACTCCACGAACAAAGCCCGAATTCCAATGCCAGGGTTCTTCAACACCTGTTCCTGCAGATTTGCGAGGAATTCTGCTGTACGAACGCAATCAGATCGTCTGCTAGGGATCTTTCTTCTTGCTACATCCTCGTAGTCACCATTGCAAGTCTCTAGTTCATGCCTGATTGTTTTTACTGTATTCAGGGAGCATTGGGCAGCAGTCGTAATATCCTTATTTTGATGGCGGGCACGAATCATCATGATACAAGTTATTCTCTTCCATGATTCAGGTGGGTTCCAGCTATCCATCCTTTCTGACATCTTGTATATGAATGAAGAAGGGTCCAAACTTTTAAATGAAGAGAAGTGTGTGTTAATACATGTAACTTACGGAAAAATATAATTAATTATAAATATGTCAAATTTATCCCGAACACCCTGTACAAAGCAATCATCAGACCTATTCTGACATATGGTTCGACAGCGTGAAGCCACACCTCTCCTAGCAACATCAAACGACAATTAATCCAAACCAAATGCCTCCGAATGATCTTTGATGCCCTGTGGTTTGTAAGGAACACTATTCTCTATAAAGATGGAAACCTGCAAGACATACCTACATTTCTCCTCCAGATAGCAACCAAGTACTTGCTCAGGCATCACTCCATCCCAACCTACTCATTCGTGAGTCATCAGATTACGATGAAAAAGACAGATGGAAACATAAACGCCCAAAGGGGGCCCTGATCACAGATTGAAATCTCTCCACACAGCCCTAATTATGGCGAGCCAAGTGCTCAAAAATCTCTTCCATTAAACTGGGAATTCTTCATAGCGATGAAGGGATCAGAGTCCATGGGACTGATATCCATCAAGCCACAGAAGTTATCAGTTATCAGAATTCTTTTGAATAATGTTCCATCGGAGTAATAAGTGAATATAAGTTTGAAATGTGCTCACATTGAATCTGATGTGCTAAGGATTAATCCCGGTAAGAACGGTCCTATTTTATTTATTTCAACGTGATGGTATAAGTGATAGTTCCGTCTCGAATATCCTAACATTTACTGTGGCGTTTCACGGAACTTAGCCGAAGTTAGAAGTTTGAAAATAATTCCCCTTGAAGCAGTAACTGCCGCGATTAATAATGTTATTAGTGCTTGCTAAGTGTTAAATATAGAGTGTAAGTGAGTGACACCAGCAAATTTATTTAGCAAGAAATTCTGTGGTATTGATCAGCGTGAACAAACTTTGTTATTGAGAGAACTGTGAATTTTGTATCTGAAGATTTAAAACCTAATTTAATACGAATGTTCTGACCTGAAGAACTAAGTTAATTGTATTATCTTATTTTCGGTTGTCATATAACCTTGTATTAAATATTTTGTTTTGTTGATTTCAATATTGCGTGTGCCTGATTCTTTTTCATTGCACCATTCATAAAAGCTTCGAACCTTGCGGGAGCCCTAAGTGAAATATATTAAATTCGGCCTGTATGAATAAGGAGACTGCTAAGTTAATTGAAAATTGATTCTGCTATTTCACATAGACTAATCTAAAAATAGGGTGGTGCAGTATAAATATAAATTTCCCTACATTTTGATTAGTAATCAGTCATCAATTAATTGATTTTATTAAGAACAACATTACGACAAGATGGCGAACCATAGAACCAAGAAAGACGTTCCAACAGCAGTTCCTCTTTGTCGTTGGCCAGAACGTAGGAATCTCTCATTTTCTTTCAAGCACATATCCCGAGGTCTTCTTAGCCTGCTTTAGCCGTGGACTCTTCCACATGCTACAGATTCCAATCTTTAACTCGAGATGGATTTAGCATATCGGATGGAGCTCTTTTGTTGCACGTGATCTGTTATTCTACAGTAATCGTTTCACTCAGTTCTACCAATACTAATAATTGATGTTTCCTAGATATTTCGCATCAAAGGGATAATGTTTTGTTTTCTGTAAGTTTCAGTTGTCTTTAAATATTTATATTTTTTATATTATTTAATATATTCAGTTTTGTTTCGATTTCCAATTCTACTTATCGTAGTTCCTAACGTTGAAAATATCTTGAGATAGTTTATCCTTATTACACAGCTATATATTCTAGTCTAATAGCTTTGTTGAACTGGTATCGAGAGTTTTTCTTGTCCTCCCCTTTTCTTGTTAATTTGGTAGTGGATTCAGACCGAGTGGATTCAGATCTTCCCCTCAAAATTGGAGTTCATACTGCTCTTTCCAAACTGTTTCTGCTGCTCTGAGATTTCCTGTCTTATATCCACTTTATCTTGCCTGAGTGCCATCGACTTCTTTGATTGGAATAATTATTTTATTACTTCAGAGAGAATTATGCTGCCTTGACGTCTATTTGATTCGCCACATTTTTCTCCTATCAGCCAAATGGATTCCGCATTTTTCACGTAATTTGTGAATTTGTTCTTCGGACTTCTCTTTCTTATTCTCTGCATTTTTACTTCTAAATGTTTTCTCTCTTCCCTCTTAGATTTGCAAATCTTCCTTTCTTATTTTCTCAACTTTCTTCTTCTTCTCTCCCGTAGTCCTAAATGGACCGTTGGGTCACTGATAGCTGGTAGGTGGTGCTCTTTGTTAGCCTCCTCCAATCATCTCGGTCTCTTGTTCTTGATGTCAGTTGAGAAAGGGAGGAATTTGTCCATTTTTTGATGTTGTCAGTCCATTTTAATCGGGGTCAGCCCCTAACCCTTGATCCCGGAACGATTCCTTCTAGTGCTTGCTTTGGGATGCCATTAGCCCTCTCCACATGTCGAAACCATTTCATCTGTCTTCTTCTGATGACTTTCCCTTTTTTCCATCTATTGAATTAATCAGTTTTCGGACGTTTTCATTGGTTTCTTGAGCGGTATAGGGAATCCTCAAAAGTATTCTGTAAGTTTTCATTTCAAAAGACAGGAGTCTCCTCTCATCTTCCCTCAGTAATGTCCAGGCCTCACAACCATACAAGAGGATAGAATTCACCAAAGTGTCAATTAGTCTTAGTCTGGTTGTGATTGCTATTCTGTTATCTCCCCGCAATGGTTTTAACTTCTGTAGGGCCACGATTGCCTTAACAATTCGGTATTTAATGTCGGTTTTTAAACGACCATCTTGACTCAGTGTGCTTCCTACATAAGTGAACTTATTTACATTCTCAGTTTGTTATTGTCAATTTGTATCTTTAAGAGTTTAATGTCTGATTTTGAGGTTATCATTGTTGTTGTTGTTTTGGTTTTTCCTAGATATTTCGCGTCAAAGGGATGATATGTTTGTTTTCTGTAAGTTTCAGCTGTCCTGAAATATTCATATTTTTTATTTTATTTAATCTTCTACGGTTTGGATTACTTTGGATTTCTTGGACAGGTTTATGTATAATCCATATTTTTTTTAATGTTTCAAAAACGCGGCTGGTTATCTCTTGTAATTCTTGTTCACTTTCTGCCAGAAGATCGATATCGTCTGCAAAACGTAAGTTTTTTATTATTAGTTCGCCAACTACTATTCCAGTGTCATATTCATGAGCTTCATCTATGACATATTCCAGAAAACAATTAAAAAGAAGAGGGAACAACCCTGTCCATCCATCCCCGTCTTACCCTCGTTCTGCCTGGAACGATTCACTGGTGTAATTTTTAATTTCAATTCTCATATCAGATGAGGAGTAAAGAGATTTAATAATCCTAATGATTTTATTCTCTATACCATAATGTTCTAAAATTTTCCACAGTGCCTCATGCCATATTGAGTCGAAAGCTTTTTGAAAGTCTAAAAAGTTGTGACAGATTATTTTGTTATGGTCTATGTATTTGTAACCTAGTATGTGTATTGTAAAAGTATGGTTGATTGTACTTCTGGACGTCCGGAAACCTACTTGTTGATCTGATAGTCTGCTTTCTGTTTTCTTTTCGATTCTTGACAATAATATGTTAACAGAAGTTTGCTTGGATGGCTAATAAGGCTTATTGTTCTATAGTTTCTACATTTATTGCTGTTTCCCTTTTTAGGAATAGGTACAAGGACAAAAGTCTGCCAATCAAAAGGCCAAGTTTCTGTATTCCATACATCCTAAAATAAATTTAGCAAGGTGTCTATGATGATGCCACCTCCTTCGCCTATCAGTTCTTTTCTAACACCATCAATTCCAGGTGATTTTCCTATTTTTGAGGAGCTAACTCAGGGGTCGGCAACCTGCGGTTATTTGAATGAATAATTGCGGCTCTTTTCGTTATTAAATGATCTAGCTAAACATAGAAGTAAAAAGAAATATTTTGTAGGTCAAATGACGCCGAACCATATGTCGATACTCAAAATACGTCAGTTTACATTGGGCGCGATCAACCAGGCAGAGCGCTACTTTGTAGCGAAAATTGATCGCTGCAAATTAATGTAATTTGTAGCGAATGGCGATCGCTACGGTAGCGCTACGATCGAGCAGTTGGCTCGGACACATTTATGACGTCACGCTAGGCTAGCATATGTAGCGCTTGCCTGTCTGAACGTGCCCATTGTCTTCGCATGTAGTGCAGGTGTGGTCTGTAAACTGCTCACTTTGTTAAAATAAGTGAAGGTTTTGTAGTGGACGTTACCGTGCTTTTATTTACTGGTGATTGTGTTAGGTAACGTGAATATTGTAACATTAAATTAAATATTAACAGAATAAAAAATTTTTTATAGTATTTAAAATGTCAGCAAAGAAGAGAAAGACAGAACACGAAAATCCGGAGTTTAAAAGTAAATGGACCGAAACCTACGCATTTGGAGCAAATACAGCAGGATTTCCAATGTGTTTAATATGCCATGAAAAGCTTTCAAAGAATAAAAAATAAAAAAAGACATTTTTTAAATAAACACGATACATCTGACAAAGCCTTTCATATCCACGGGGGATGAAAGAAAAAAGGCAGTAGAAGAGTTGTAAGGCAAAGTAAACCTAACTAAATGTTCATTTTCCAAATGGATAAAAGCATCACGAAACACAGCTATTGCTAGTTTTGTGGCCGCTCAAGAAGTTGTTAAAGGAGGAAAACCTTTTACGGACGGCGAATATGTGGAAGAATGTTTTATTAAAATGTCCGAATATCTTTTATGCGATTTTAAAAACAAAGCGGAACTAATTACAAAAATAAAAGACATGCCATTATCTGCTAAGATTGTAAGGGAGGGAACTATACGAATGGCAGAAGATATAACAAATCAGCAGGTTACACATGTGAATTCAACACCAGGATTCTCCATTGCCCGTGACGAATCATGTGATGTGGATGACACTGCACGGATTGTACTTATTTGTAGACACATAAACTCTCAAGGACCTCAGGAAGAATTACTCGATATACTGCCACTTACAGGACAAACTCGTGGAGAAGGCATTGAATCTGCTGTTACCACTTGCTTAAAAAGCAAGGGTATTGATATTAACAAAATCATATCTATCGCGACCGATGGGGCGCCGAGCATGAAAGGTACAAAAAAGGTTTTGTTTCTTTATTTAAAAAACAAATTTTGCATGACGTATTTTCCTTTCACTGCATAATCCATCAAGAGATACTTTGTGCACAAACGTTTCCAAGAGAAATAACAGTAGTGATGGATTTGGTTGTAGAAATTGTTAACAAAATAATGGCAATACCGCTACATCATCGGAAATTTTGTGAACTTCTTAAAGAAATCAATTACGAATATTCCGATCTTCTTTTGCATAACAGAATAAGATGGCTTTCCAGAGGTGCGGTGTTGATGCGATTTGCCACCTGCCTTCGAGAGGTTAAGTTGTTTCTAAGACAAAAGGACATTGAATTAAAACATACTCATTGGTTACAAAAATTCTACTTTATGGTGGATATGACTTCCCATTTAAACGCACTAAATACGAATCTACAGGGAAAGGGAAATACAGCAGTTTTGCTTTAAGAAGAAGTGATTTCGTTTGAAAAAAAAAATTATATTTTTTTGCGACAGATTTAGAGAAAGGAAAATTATTACATTTTCCTACGTTGAAGAAATATCAACAAGAACGAGCTGATAATTCCATAAATTTAACCTTTTTCAAAGAAATTGTGATACATATGCGATCTAAATTTAATGGAGGATTTTTGAAATTTAGCTAGAACAAGACAACTATATCATTTTTATTGCGACCACTTGAAATTAATCCTGCCGAATTAAATTTTTCACCTTTTGCTGGAATTGATGAGGTTGCATTTCAACTTGAGTTAGAGGACCTGAAAACCAAGGATTTCCGGAATTCAAAATTTAGAAATCTTGAAGCTGACCTGGAGGAGTTGGAAAGACAAAAATGTATCCTTGCAATACAACACAAATGGTTTAAAATAGATCTTAGAAAGCAAGATCGGATTGTATTTGACACGTGGAATTATTTAGCGGACACTTACATTCAGTTAAAAACATACGCATTTGGACTTTTATCGATTTTCGAATCGACATATTTCTGTGAGCAAATATTTTCTAATATGAATTTGATTAGAAGTAAGTTGAGAAACTAACTAAACAACGTGAGTCATTCATCATGTTTGAAAATGAAAATTACGGCGTATTCGCCGCATATTGAGAAACTATCCGAAGAAGTTCAACAGCAAAAGTCGCACTAAGAAGATATTTTAAATTAAAAAAAATTAAAGAAATAGGTATGCTATTGGATTTTATACATATGCTTTTGTAAGGAGAAAGAAATCTTTGTTTTATTATTTAATATTTTAAAATATCATATAATTTCATGTGACATGTCACCCCTGTGTTGTGTTTTACAAATATGATAACGTGTTACTGTAAAAAAATAAAAAAAACGTGCGGCTCCCTAATTTTTTGTTAACAGATATAATTTTAAAAATGACTCTTCACTCCCAAGAGGTTGCCGACCCCTCAGCTAACTGCTGCAATGATTCTTCTTTTAATATCGGGTAATTTCCTTCCTCCGAACCTTCTGGCAAAAATCTGTCCAAAATATCAAACAGTCAGTTGAGGGTCCTTTTGAAAAGCTTGGTTGCGCAACATTTCCATCTATCAACTATTTTCTGGTTATTCGTGATAAGAGTTCCATCTTCATCTTCTATACTCCACTTAATTGCAGTAAGAGGTTTAGTTAACTTATTAATAATTTGAAAAGTACTTTTAAGATTATTTTTATTTAGGTCCTCTTCTATATTTTTGCATTCATCTAGTATTCATAAATTTGTAGCATCTTTGACTTCTTTTTTAATAAGCTTAGTAATATTTTTATACTGTTATTTATTGTCACCACTATTAATATGAGATTTCAAATTTCTTCTTTCGTCGCATAGGTCCAAAATATTTTTGGTTATCCATGGTTTATTGATTTTCCTTTAGTATCCAAGAATTTCTTCAGTTGTTTTAGTTATCTTTTGTGAGAAGTATTTGGTTTTAGATTGGATATTATTATATTTTCTGAAGCTTGTGTCAAAAATTTGTTTTAATTTGTATTTATGTAGTATATTTATTTGGAGATCTTTTAATTTTTCTATATTATATCTTTTACGTTGATTTTGTAAGTAATATTTCTCTTATTTTCATATTCACAGTTGCGATGACCAAGTTGTGGTCGCTGCCAATGTTGGCTCTAGGAAATAATCTGGTTCTTGTGAGGTTATTAGTAGTAGTAGGGTCACTTCTGACAAGATCAATATAAGATAAGGAATCGTGACGTGATTGGTTGTTGAGATGATGACGTCATTGTGTGTGTGTGTGTGTGACATCATGAGTTTGGAATGTTAGGAATTTTTCTGGGGAGCATCTGTATGTGTGACGTCACATTGTTTTTTTTGTTCGCGTATGGAATTATGGGTGATGATTATAGATAAGGATTCGTGTCGTGATTGGTGGTGCACTTCTGACAAGATCAAGATCAAGATAATATAAGGAATCGTGACGTGGGTGTGGGTTGTTATGAGATGCAGATAAGTGATGCAATTTGTTAGTTGTAAATAAGTAACGTCATTTGTTAGTTGTAAATAAGTGATGTTATTGTTTTGAATGGAGAGGAAGATATATTAGTGGATAAAGAATCGTATCGTGATTGGTGGGACACTTCTGACAAGATCAAGATAAGATAAGGAATCGTAACGTGTATGTGTGTTGTGTTCAGATGAAGATAAGTGACGGTATTTGTTAGTTGTAAATAAGTGACGTTATTGTTTTGAATGAAAAAGGAATATATTATTTTCGTGTCGTGATTGGTAGGATACTATGAACAAAATAAGGGAAGGGTGAATGGGGGACCCGACGTCAGTGTCCTGGATGTGTGTTGTAATCAGTTGTAGATAAGTAAATGGTTTGCGTATGGTATTATGGGTGATAAGATAATGTTTGGAATTTCGCTGTCCCCCCCTTCTGTCAGGAACATCACGTGGTGTGTTTGGTTCGCTTTAGCATTGTGTGTGAAGTTTAGAGATAAGGAATCGTGACGTTTTTTGTGTTTGGAAATTTCTGGGGACCATATGTCTCTCTGTGATATCACATGGTGTTTCGGTTTGCCTATGGAATTATGGGCGGTGTCTTTGAGGTACGATATCTTGGAATTTTCCGAGGGTGACACACATCCTTCATTGTCATCATGTTTTGTCTTTGGTTATCTATAGATGGCTGTACTAATTTTCCAATACATTCTGGGGTATTTCTTTCCTGTTAGAGGGGGGAGATTCTTAGAGTAGAGTCGTAATGGGCAGTAAATTAAGACAGACGGTGCCAATCTCCTTTTCTATCTTCACCTGTTAGCATTTAGCTGGGCATAGTGGGATGTCCTTCACTCCTTGGGAGGCCCTACCAGGAGAAATGATACTCCCGACGTGCTTCTCCCAGCCCCCCCCCCCGCCACGGTGAGGCAGCATAGCAGGACTTTGGGGACCTTAAGTTAAGTTAATTTAACTTTCCTTAATATTAAATTCCAAATATCACTTTCGAAATCTTAGTGACTTCTTTTTGAACTCTTCTGATGATTAGTCAAATCTCTCATATTTAAGGGTTTTGTTTCATTATAGAACCTTTTCTTAATTTTTATCAGGAAATATTTCTTTTTGTTAATATATATCTATTGCGTCGTTTTCTACATTTGGAGTGGCGGTATTATAATTTCTATTTAATTTTATGTGACTGCCCCCCAAGAGAGGTAGCTTCACATAATTCTTAAGCCTTACTCTAGAGACCAAATTTAGATCTTTAATGAGCAATTGCGGTCTTTGAATAAGTAGGGGGGGGGGCTGTCTCAAAACCGGGTGTTGAAATTAATTTCCCACCTAAGTCATTCACAAACATCAACATGCCATAGCGGGATTCGAACTTTCACCCCGGTGATGGAGAGAAAATGCTTTCATCTCGTGGCCAAATAGGTGGATGACGGAACTTCATGACCAGACGTTAAATTACCTGGGCACCTTAAATTAACTTTCTAACTTAGTCTGAATGTCTCAAATCCTAGCGTGGCATATACAGAATACCACACTAACTTCTCTATACCACTAGAAATAAAAACTTTGGGATTAAAAATGCTAATAATTTAATTTGGAAATTAAACTTTTAGGAATTGTCGACATCACTGATTATAAATAAATTAAGGGTTATGTTAAACAGACTTCACTATTCAAACAAGATTCTTAAATTATTTAAATATGTTAAAAACATTATTTATGCATGGATTTAAATCATACTACAATACGGTATTTTAATCTATCGCTCTACTCCAAAACTTCTTTCGATTCAAGTTAAAGTAATTCAAATCTTATCTAGAAACAAATATAAAGATGCCGCAATGTACGATAAATATATTTTATCGCACATTATTTTAAGGCATAAAATATGCAGTTTCTAAATCAAATGAAGAAGCAATACATAAATATTATTCATCACCAAAAATATGAAGAACTTCCATCCATTCTTAATGAAACCAATCCAAACAATACAAAAATCTGATTAAAGATTATTTTTCTACAAAACTGAGGAACTCTATTTTAAAAATCGTATAAATTATAAGTTTGAGGTAATGGTTCCAATGAGAATGATTGTATGGAACGACCCAGTCTCGGTAACACTTAAAGAGTGTTACATATACACTTAAATTGTACTATATATGGATGTTACAATATTAGACATATATGTGTGTGTGATATTTATTGAACCATAACTGAAGTCAACAGCTTTTTATTTACCAGCACAACCACTACCTCTTCATGTGCTGTCCTTGAGATTTTCTCTGTTTTAGGTTGTTTATTCCCTCCATTTTTTACTAGGTTTCTTCAAGTCTTGTACCATGAGTACTAAGTTTCAAGCTCTATATATAGGGAGTGTCATTATCTTTACTGACTACATCATTTTCCATTCTACAAGAACAAGCGAGCTTGCCAACACGCAAATAGTAATATTCTATTTTTCTTCGTGTGGATTTCAATTGCTTTTCGCCGTCTCAGCCATTTAGTATGACTAAGCATCTGAATTGAACTCACTTCCATTCGAAAGCCATGATAGAGGCTCTTCGCCTCCTCTTGATGGCATTCGAACCCTGATCTTTCCACCAAAGAGCTTCGCTTCTAAACTTGCTACTGTTTCTACTTTCTTTGTTTCTAATGTTTACCAATACCTTTTATTCAATTGTAAAATGTTGGAGTAGAGCGATGTTCCCGGGAGATTGGTTTTTGTCTTAAACTGCTGTCGCGATGTTTGGATGTCACAGAAGTAGCAGAGCGAAAGGATAAAAGTTGAATCGTAACCTCGTTTGTCACTATTCAATAATTTTTATGGAATCAATAAGAGTTTATTGAGGAATTCTACTCATCACATAGTAGCACTGTTTCGAATTCTGTTCTTCTGAGAATCAGATCTTAATGAAGCAAGTGTAAAACACGTGCTCTTAAGCCAGTTCATCCCTTAATTAGTGAAATGGGAAGAAATACGAGGAACATCAAGAAATATTGTAAGAAAAGAGTGAATAAGGATATCCATGCAAAATCATGATTACTCCCTCTGGTGACGATCAGTTTCAAAACCTCTTGAGAAGTTTTGCAAAGCAAACAACATTTTTCCTACTCCTTATGAAATGTCAGCACCTTCATTTTGATGCAATTATTATCATCATCATCATCGTTATCCTAAGTTATATTAAAGCACCAGTTTGATGCTAACTACAGAATAGCCAAAACCAATTAACTTTATTATGTGTAGTTGCAATCACTATGGAAGTGCCACGCACAACTCCTTTATTCCAAATAAGACATGTTAAATAAAAACTATAATGCCGTATATCTACACGCACACACGGTACGAACAAACAATATATGCAAAGTAGATGCATATAACTACTGTACTAATAATAACGATTGATTGATGACAAATTTCTTATTAAAGTTAAAATGGGACAGACGTTTGTGATTGGCTTTAGGTGGGAGATGAATTTCATTTACCGGTGTGAAACGACCGCCCCGCTAATTATTAGAGGCCTGAAGAAGTTCTTCGATTGATGTATAGAGCAGGGATTTCCTGGATATGTAAAAAAATAAAATAAAAACTATAAAAATATATGCGTAAAATTAATTAAAAATAGAAACTTCCTTAGTCTGCCTGGGGTACGAAAGTCGTATAGATTTATACGAAGCCTTCCGCCAGCGGTGTCACATAAACATAAATAATCCCCAATTTGAATCGGTTTGGTTTTAATATCGTTCGTTTTAATTTTTCGTGAACGTAGTTAACTGGTTGGCGATGACGCGTGCTGCGGAATCGTCCTCGCCAGTTGTCGCAATAAATTAATACCGAAGAAGGCTCCTCAGAGTTGCGCATGTCTCAGAGAAATCTGCAGCCGAAAAACAAAATAACGAATAATTAGCGGCGGACAACAAGCTTGTTTCGGGTCAGCACAGATTACATTCAACGCCATACACTTCGTAGCACGTGTTACCACCACTCACCTCGTGTTATCTGAAAGATATCGTGTTGTACGGAGGGAGTAATAATGCAAGGGATTCGGGTTCAGAGAATATTTATTAGCCTCGTCGATGGAACTGATTAACTAGTGAGTGCGACGCATCCCTTTAAAGCGAGTTGTTCTGATTAAGCGGAACCACAAGGGAAAAGCGAAATTCTTGGATTCAAGTTAACACGTTCGCTCTGTCTTACCTCAGGTTGCATTAACACAGAACAAGACACGTCCCACAGTGAGCGCGTTAAGATTATTTTATAATTAAATGGAGGGAGGACAGCAAAGTTTGAAAGAACAGTGCTTGATTTACTTACGAAAAGTAGCGGAATTGTTCACATCAATACGTGAAAGGTCGCGAAACCAACAACATTTCAATGCTGTGCGTGTGCAAAACAGTAAGAAGAGATGGGTTGGCGTGTTTCTAGAGTCCCTTTAAGAAACCAGTACAGTCTCTAGCTGATTTCTAAACAGCTACAGACTGTAGTCTTGGGGAAGGGAGACTGTTCCAAAGAAATTTAGGTAAATGGCATGGAAGAGGAGAAGGAAGTTTGTAGCTGGACATTAAATGGATGCTGAATGATTAGCAGCTGCTTGTGTTCCTATTAGTTCCTATTAGAAAATATGGAGGAAAGTTAGTGGCCAGTTCAGCAGAAAAATGGCCACTAAAATAGTTATATAAGAGAAAGCAGAACAGAACCTTTATGAGAGAGGATTGAAATGAATCTGTAAAAGGAGAGACATCAGTCAGTTAGATGGACCGCTTATAATTAGCTTAAAGCATTCTTAGAGAGGTTTTGTTTCATATCCCGGATACGATATATAAGCATTATTACAAAAGGTTCAACTCACTCATTTGGAAATTATAGTGTTGTAGAAAAAAAAGTACTGTTCTGAGCAGGGAACTACATCGCCACACATTAAACTCGATCTGCAGCTGCAGAAGCTATAGCTGAGATTTCTTTGTGTCAAGAAAGGTAGGAGGCGTACAAAATAGAACCGTATTTGTAGATCTGGGCATCAACAAAAATAGAAACGTGATGCGAGATCTTTCTTGCAAGAGATAACAGAGAAGTGCGTCAATGAAGTTCACAAAAGATATCCTCACGCAACTGGAGAGCACTGTCATCAACACAGTTATGAATGGAATCTGAGATCAGTGAGAGAAGATAATGTTTGTAATAGAAAGGTTTGGGGGGGGAGACATATGGCACTTAGGTAAAACTGTATTATCGGTGTGTCTGAGGTGAGAAATCAGTCAACGTTACACCCGAAGCGATTGATTTGATCCGATATAACAGTTATGTAAGACGAGTTATGTAACGAGATTTTTGATCTGATTCCTGAAATATTGGTGGATGAATTTTGTCGAAGGCAGGAAAATACGGAATTAATGTGTAATGTGAAGCAGTAGTGAAACAATATCATCATCATCATCAAATTCCTGATATGTACCCACAGGGGGGGGGGGAGTGTTCATGATAATTATGATAGTTACACATGAAAACGTTACAACATTACTAACTTCCGATTAACTATTTTCTTCCAAATCAATCTGTTACCTGTCAAGAACTCCAACATTTTCAGATCTGATATTTCTGTCTTCTAAGGTACTTTTTACTGTATCAACCCACTCATATCTTGGTCTTCCTCTTGGTCTTTTTCCTGCCAACATGGCAAAGAACACTTGTTTTGCTAATCTTTCCTCTCTCATCTGTTCAAGTGACCATACCTCCTGAGATTAGCTTTCTGCTAGCACATTCCGGGATGCTGACAATGTCAAATTCTTTCCTAATATCCTCATTTTTAATCTGAACTGCCATTGATGATCGCTCCTGACTTTCTCAGAACTCTCATATCTGTTGCCTCCAGTCTTTGGTTGTGTTTTATTTATATTCCAGCTCTCACATCTATAAGTTAAAATCTATTATTATACTAATTACACTAGTTTAGTGTTTTTGACTAATTTCTCTCTTATTCCATATAAAATGATTCAATTGGCTTCCTACCATACCAGCTTTGTTGATTCTGTGATCTACTTCCCTATTAAATTTACCTTTACTAAAACTGTGCCTAGGTAGCTGAAATGTTTTACTTATTCTATAGGTCCACCATTCAAGACACAGTTCATATTTGCAATATTTCTGCCTATTTTCATGTTGTTTGTGTTTTACTACCAAATTTATTACAGCAGTTATTTAATTTAGTCAAGGAATCTGGCAGACTTGTGTTGGATTTATTCAGAAGTATAACATCTTCTGCATAAAGTAAAGAGCTAAGATTAATATTCCCAATTTTGATACGGTTTAATACCGCTTTCCTTCATAATGTGATCCATGTAAATAATGGTGACGATAATGTGCACACTTGATTTAACATCATACCATCTTCCTGTACTTCCTTCGATTCTAACTGCTGATTCACAGTTACGCCATGTAACTATTTTGGAAGAGCTTTCCTCAACCGTGTCACATGCCTATTCCAGATCGACAAAACTAAACTTAAATACAAATCCTTGTTATATTCCCAAGATTTCTCAACTATTTGTCATAAAGTGAAAATCTGATCCTGATAACCTCTATTTGGCCTGAAGCTTCTTTTCACAATTGTTCATAGCCGTTTCTCAAGTGTACTTGACTAAATCTTACCAGGAACAGTCAGTAGGGAACTACCTCTGTAATTCTCAGTTTTATTTCCTTTCATATAGATAGGTATTAAGAGATCTCTGCTCCAATCACCAAAAATTCGACCCCCTGACTAGGCCTTCTGAATTATTCAGTGCAGCCACTGTAAGACTTTTATACCACAGTACTTTAGAATTTCTGGTCAAATATCATTCAGCTGCCTTTCCACATTTTTGGTTTTTGATGACTTTTTCTACTTCAAGTATTAATGTGTATTTCTCACTGCATCCCTGTTTGCAATGCAGTGAAACTGTAAAACAGACATGGAAGAATTAAAGAAATTAGAGCTATGTTTCGGAATCAAGATTCAAATTCGCATCAAAAACGAATCCAATATTGAACACAAAATTAAAACTGTCTTTGGAAGTACAATTATACAAGATCGTGTCCGAATAGTAGCTTAGTGCTCGAGATAAAAGGCGATGGACATGCCAGAATCCAACATTTCTCAGGCATTTAAATAATTATTATTAGTTTGATTAGAAATGGGTAAGGGACTGTACGATAGGGTCATCGTTTTTTTATGATAAATTATTATTGAGACTTATTTCACTATTTTTAAATGCAAGCATCGTTCAATTCTCATTGTGACTTACACTAAGAATTCAAAATGAAAATCTTCCTTGATGAATTGTATTTTAGTAATTAAATGACGCTAATCGCATCTGTTCATCAATAATACATTTCATTTCCTTTCTATTATTAAACCTTCGTTAGTCACATTTAATTCTTCCTTTTTAATTCTTTTGTCTCTCCATGCCGGATTCATTTGACAAGCAAGGAAGGAAGTAATCGATCGCTTCGATTTCACTTCGTTCTTTCCAACGCGAGTTTAAATTGGCATCTGTTTTCGCTCATGGAGTAAATTGGGATCTCTCTCTCTCTCTCTCTCTCTCTAGTGTATTAAATGGGAGTCTGTCTTATCTTTCTGACTGTAGCAATAACAACATTGTCAATAATAGCACCTGTCTTTCCGTTCCAAGAAGGGAAGAACGCGGCCAGTGTTCTGGAATGAAATCTGAAGAGAGTTTGCGGTTATTTTTGGCACATATTCAACTTCCCATTAACCCCCGCATCGTCAGTAGCGATGGCGTTGCTGCACCTTTCACATACGAGATGATGGATACGAAGGGAACGCGGGCAGCTGTTGGCCGCCCCGTGACTACGCGAGGACAGAAAAACAGTTCATAGATTCGGATCCAGATAGAGGGAGAGAGAGAGAGAAACAAATATCGATTCTTTCTTTCTTTCTCCCTTTCCACGTTATCCCGTTGTTGTGCTGGCAGGAATGCCCGTCATATCTCGTGTGTGTCGATGCAGTCCCCCTCCTTTCGCTATCTACCGGCATGGGAATGAGCAGTCGTGTGCGGCTTATTGAAAAAGTAATCCGTTTAATATCTACCGCGGAAATGCTGATGTCACGAGCCTCTCATCCACACACACGTCTCAACAGATGTTTGTATTCAAAGTCCAGTATCCCTCGGGTTTAACTTACGGTTCAATTGAGATTCATCCCGCGCTAACGCGACTGGGGGTAAAAAGATAATCAACTCTACTTCAAAAGAAAGTGATGTGGATGTCTAAGGTGGTCTTTTCTTCTGAAAGAAAACGGATCTTCAACAGAAGGTCGCACGCTGGTCGATAATTGTAACAGCAAAGAAGCTACTGTTGACGTTATCCACTTCCCTCTTGTCTGTGCTCTTCAAGCAACTTTCACAAACTACCCAGGAAGACGCTGTTGGTTTTCTTTTTTTAATATTCAGAAATATTGTTTGAGGCTCTAAAGACAGTTCATCTGGGAATTCAAAATTCGGAAAAAAATATTATTTTAGGACTGAGTAAAAGTTGAATTTTTAATGCTAATGTTGTGCTCTTTTACTCGAGTATTTCAAGGGGAAAACTTCCTGAAACCTTTTCTGAAGAGGTTATCTCCTCTATAAAGGCAAGAAAATATAAAACCCGTGTTCCGTACAAGATTCAGTCTGAAGTCTTCACAAATGAGAGCAAAGAGTTCGCATATTCTACTTTTATGGTGTTTAAAATATCTGAATTACAGAAATCGTCTTGTGCTGGTAGGATCAGTTCCTCATGAGAATACTGAGGCCCATTCCCGGCAACTCGGAGATGCCGAGGATTGTACTCTCGTAAGCTCTCAGGTCAACTTACGAAACCTTCAGAGTTTCTACAAACATTCGACTTTGAAATAATGTTAGATCTAATATCCACTTTGCTTATGTAAGTTTGTACCACTGTTCTATCGCAGCATATCTTACTTAATCATCACTCAAATTGCTTATTCCAAACACCTAAAAGAGGAATTTCAAACGGGGTCAATATTGAATCCCTTTTGGATATTGGAGATGATGTATCCTGGGTGGAATGTGTTTCAACTGTCAAATTATATTATCATGTAATAATTTGCTGATTCTAAAAATTACTGATAAGGCAAACACCAAGCTAAATGTCACCAAACGATGGAACATATGGAGAAATTCGAGTAATTTTAGCCCTCATACGGCACATGCCCAATCACCGGAAGTATCACGTCCTTTAAACTAGATGTGTTACGTCCAGCGATAT